>NW_008339436.1:1014615-1084179 GCF_000622305.1 Nannospalax galili | reverse complement strand
ATAATAATAAATTTAAAAAATTTAAATATGGAAAAAAAAGAAAGCAGGTTGAGCAGAGGCCAGAGGAGCAAGTCAGTAAGCAGCATTCATCCATGGCCTGTGCTCCAGTTTCTGCCTCCAGGTTCCCGCCCTGAGTTCATACCTTGGGCTCCCTGATGAACTGTGACCCATGAGATGTAAGCCAAATAAACTCTTTCCTCCCCAAGTTGGTATTGGTCAGAATATTTTGTCACAGCAATGGAAAACAAACTAGAACACAGACAAAAACACCCATGCATATAAAATAAAAAATATATTTAAAACAAATATTAAAACAATACTCAAAAAATTAAGATTGAGGACCACTAGAGATGGCTCCCTTGTTAAGAGTGTTCTCTGCTCTTCAGAAGACTTGAGTTCAGTTCCCGGCACCCACCTGGTGGGGGGGTTTGTAACTCCACCTTCAGGGAACCCAGTGCCTCTGGCCTCCATGTTTCCATGGGCACTGTACCCATGTGTCTGCACATGTGCATGCACACACACACACACACACACACACAAAATAAAAAATAAGGAGTTGAAGAGATTGTTCACTGATTAAGGGTATGTACCGCTTTTGCAGAGTACCTGTGTTCAATTCCCAGCACCCATTTAGGTGGCTCACAACTTCCTGTAACTCTAACTCCAGGGGATCCAACACTTCTGCCTTCCACAGGCATTGGTACAGACCTACATACACATCATTTAAAATAATAAAATGTCAGGCTGGAGAGATGACTCAGTAATTAAGAGCACTGGCTGCTCTAGCAAAGGACTGGGATTCAGTTCCCAACACCCACATGGCAGCTAACAACCGTCCTTAACTCCAGTTGCAGGAGATCCAATGTCCTCTTCTGGCCTTGGGAGGACTGTATGACTGGGTGCACTTACATACATTCAGGCAAAACATTCATACATATAAAATAAATCAATAAATAAAAAGTTAAGAAAATAAATATTTAAAAATTTTTAGAAGCCAAGTAAAGTGGCACATGCCTGTAGTCCCAGCACTTGGGAGGCAGAGGCAAGCGGATGGATCTCTGTGAGTTCAAGGCCAGCCTGGTCTACATAAGTGAGTTCCAGGACAGCTGGGGCTACAGGGAGATCCTGTCTCAAAAAAAAAGATAAAAAAAATTTTTTTAGAAAACTAAAATTAGAAGGGATTTTTTTTCACTCATGCTAAGAATGGAACTAGGGTCTTGCATGTACTAAGCATGTGCTCTACTGCTGAACTACACTGCCAGCCCAAAATTTTTCTTTTCTTTCCTCTTCTTCTATGATCGGTTCTTGCTATGTAGCCCAGTTTGGCCTGTAACTTGATATGTAGCCCAGGCTGACCTCAAATTCATGATCTTCCTGAGTCAGCCTATCAAGTACTAGGACTGTAGACATACACCATCATACCTGTCAGCAGCAGCAGAGAGATGCACTGCCACCAGTAGCTTGAGAAGTATCCCCCTCTTCCATCCTGGTGAAGCCAGATCCCAGATCTACAGAAGAGAATGTCAGGAAAGTTAGCAATAGAAGGCGCCTCTGGCTACAAAACACCAGAAGTCCTCTGAGACTGCTGCTGACCTTATTGATCAACCACACCCAGAACTCAGGGAGGACTGTTTATTGAGACAGACTGTTTCCCAAGATAGCCTGTCTTGCTTGGGCAAACAGATCCAGGAAAGAGGGGACCATAAATTTCTCAAGAATGTCCTGACCCACAGGTAGCCCACCATAGTTGTAGCCACTTTCTCATTTCCAACTCTATATTATCTTCAACCATTCCACTCCCTCCTTGCAGTAGCCTCCATCCTGAGGGAAGATTGCTGTCCTCCCTGTGCTAAATAAAAACAGTTTCCTTTGTTGAGGTCAGGCTTGGTCTTCTTTCTTTCTCTCCTATTGCTCCTGCATTCTGTGCTCTAAAACCTAACAGTCGCTCTTCCCTTTTGTGACCATCGCTGAAGCAGCACCCGCCAAAATGAAGTTCAATCACTTTGTGACTTCAGACCAAAGCAAGAACCGGAAAAGACATTTCAATGTACCTTCTCACATTAGGAGGAAGATTATGTCCTCCCCTCTTTCCAAAGAGCTGAGACAGAAGTACAGTGTTCAGTCTATGCCCATTCGAAAGGATGATGAAGTTCAGGTTATACGAGGGCACTACAAAGGTCAGAAGATTGGCAAAGTGGTCCAGGTTTACAGGAAGAACTATGTCATCTGCATTGAGCAGGTGCAGCGGGGAAAGGCTAATGGCACAACTGTCCATGTGGACATTCACCCCAGCAAGGTGGTTATCACCAGGCTAAAGCTGGACAAAGACTGCAAAAAGATCCTGGAACGGAAAGCCAAATCTCATCAAGTAGGAAAGGAAAAGGGCAAATACAAGGAAGAAACCAGCAAGAAGATGCAGGAGTAGGGTCTTACATATGACTGTCATTAAAAACTGCCCAAATCGGGGCTAGAGAGATGGCTCAAGGGTTAAGAACACTGGCTGCTCTTGCAGAAGCCCTGGGTTTGAATCCCAGCACCCACATGGCGGCTAACAACTGTCCATAACTCCAGTTCCAGGGGATCTGACTTACCTACATGCAGGCAATACACACACATAAAATAAAAATAATAAAAAATTTAAAAAGTTAAAAAAAAAAAAACTGCCTAAGTGGAGCTGGCGTGGTGGCGCACACCTTTAATCCCAGCACTTGGGAGGCAGAGGCAGGCAGATCTTTGTGAGTTCGAGGCCAGCCTGGTCTACATAGTGAGTTCCAGGACAGCTGGGGCTACAGAGAGACCCTGTCTCAAAAAGACTCCCCACCCCCAAAAAACTGCCTAAATGATTTTAAAAAACCACAAAAACCCTAGCAGTCAGAGTAAAGTCAAGTCAGCCAGTTTATTAAGTAGTGATAAGGGATAGTACACACTTTAAATTTAAGTATGGCATTTAGAGAGAGACACATAGGAAAGGGACAATACACACCAAGACTTGGGTACAGGTTTCTTGAGAATAGTACTTATGTGTGCTTATAACAGTGGGTATAATCCTGTGGCTTTCTAAATTACATTGCTCAAGATATGTAATTTCCACAAGGTTCAAAGATTAAGTTTAAAAATTAAGTAAAAGTTGGGCTGGAGAGTTGGCTCAGCGGTTAAGAACACTTGTTCTTGCAGAAGACTCGGGTTCAAATCCCAGCACCTACATGACAGCTAACAATTGTCCATAACCCCAGTTCCAGGGGATCCGACAGCTTCTTCTGTCCTCTGAGGGCATTGCATGACATGGGTGCACTTACCTACATACAGGCAATACACGCATACACATAAAATAAAAATAATAAATAAAATATATTTTTTAATTAAATAAATGTTCCAGTACTTGGGAAGCAGAGGCAAATGGATCTCTGGTCTACATAGTGAATTCCTGGCAAGCTGGGGCTATAGGGAGACCCTGTCTCAAAACGACACATACACACCACAAAAATATATGAGCATATGAGGTGGTTTACTTATTTTTCCTAAGGAATTTCCTTTTGTAAATGAAATTGTCATGTGGTTTTATGAGGTGCGCTGTTTAGACCTAGGGATGAGGGAGGAGAGCCAATACAGTTAAACTCATGACCACAAGCATTTTAAGTAAACATAGTTTGTTCTCTTCCAGGGGATCCTTCAGCCTCTCCTGTCCTCCGAACGCATTGCACGGCACAGGTGCACTTACCTACAAGCAGGCAGTACACACATACACATAAAATAAAAATAATAAAATATTTTTTAATTAAAAAAAATTATGAGTGTGTTTTCCTGCATGTCTGTCTGTCTGTCTGTCTCTCATATATATATCACATTCATGCATTGTCTATGGAGGCTGAAAGAGGGAGTCGAATCCTCCTTTACATCATTGTGACCAAATATCTGAAAGAAACTACTTAAAGGGAGTAATTATTTATTTCAGTTCACAGTTTCAGTGATTTCAGTATGTAGTCTGGCTCTGTTGATTCTGGGGCCCTGGTCAGGCAGAGCTTGGTGGTGGAAACGTGGAGGGGGCAGTTCATCTTTGTGTGTGTTGTGTTTGTGTATACGCTCCTCTGTGTATGTGTGTGTGTGTGTGTGTGTGTGTGTGTGTGTGTGTATTTATTTATTTGTTTCTTTGGTTGGTTGGTTTTTTTGAGACAGGGTTACTATATAACACTGGCTGGCCTGAAACTCACTATGCAGACAGACCAGGCTAGCCTTGAACTCACAGAGATTCACCTACCTCTGCCTCCTAAGTGTTAGGATTAAAGGTGTGTGCTACCATGCCCCAACTGATTTTATTTTTTGAGATAAGGTCTTGAATTGAACCTGGAGCTAACTGATTCAGCTAGGCTGGTTGGCCAGTGCCAGGGATCCTCCTGTCTCTGCCTCTCTAGTATTGGGGTTGCAGGTGTGCAATACTATGCCTGGTATTTTATGCGAGTGCTGGATGTGAGTGCTGGGGATCTGACCTCAGGCCCTCATGCTATCAAGCAACTACTTTAACTGAGGTGTATCTCCCTAGCCCAAAGCTGTTCACCTTATGATAGACAGGAAGCAGGGATGGGGACAAATAAAACCTTCAAAGACACACCCTTGGTGACTACTTCTTCCTGCTAGGTACACCTCCAAATGTTCTTACAATTTCTGAAAACAGCCACCAGCTGGGGACCAACATTCAACACATGAGCCCCTGGGGACTTTTCATATTTAAGCCATAGCAATCACACAAAGGCATTGGATTGTGTCAAACGCCGCTTCATTACTTGAGATCCTTACGTACTCCCCTCTTTTCTATTAAGCTGTTATGCTAAGAACAGGTCTGCAAGTGACCTTGAACTAGCCCAGTTCTCTCCCCTTTCTCACTTGTAGTTCTCAAAAATAACTGTAGCATGTGCTGAGAATGCAACATCCTGATAAGAGAGACCTGAGCAGAAATGGCCCAGCTGGGTTCCAGTCCTCCCTAGAAACAGACGTCCTTCAGTGTTTAGCCAAGTGTGTCATGCAGTCACTGGGATATGAAACCCTAAGGCAGAATTCTTTCTGGGCTCTCTCAGCAGCAGTAAAAGTGGGGCAAGTGCAAATAAGACTCCACCCACCTCAGCAGTTGTGAGCCACCCTTGGGGACTTGCTTGACCTCCACCCTTAACTTCTGTTGTTCTCTGCTACCCTATAAATAATAAACCTGCTTTGTGTGATTTCTTAGGGCCGGTGTTTGGCCTCACTGGACTCAGGCAAGTAGTAACTCTACAGCCCGAGATACACAGGGCTGAGATGGTGACTAGCACAGGTGGACCTGCCTGTACAACCACCTTTGCATTCATGGGATGATAAATCCCATGGGATCATGAAGTACAATCCTTTTACTATGCTGCTGGACTTGTTTGCTCAGGTTCCCTAGAGAGTTCCCACTTGTACCCAAAAGAAATGTTAGTGTTTCTTTCCTGGCTTTAGTTTCCAAGTCACGTTGGCCTCAGATAAATTTAGAAGTGTTTCCTCACCCCAAATGGAAGAATTTAAGAAAGATTGGCACCGTTTCTTCTGTAAATGTTTGGTAAAATTCATTTGCTGTGGTGTGGATGTGGTCTGTCCTTCCCTGTTTCGTGTGCTGAGAGCTTGGTCCTCAGTGCAGATATGTTGGCAAGTGACACTTTAAGAGGTACAGCTTGCTGGGTGTGGTGGCACGTGTCTGTAATCCCAGCACTTGGAAAGTGGAAGCAGGAAGGTCATCTTATATATAATGAATTTGAGGCCAGCCAAGACTACATGAGACCTTGTCTCAAAACAGGTAGGGCTTAGTGGGAGGTCCATAAATCAGTTAAAACACTGTTTTTGCAAAGGGATTTGGGGATCCCATGCTCTCATTTTGGCCTCCTGCCTTAAGATGTTGTCTTTCTCTTACATGCACTCCCGTCTTGAGACCATCCATCCTGAGGTCCTCAGTGGAGCTGAACAGGAAGAAGAGCCATGGATTCATGACTCTCTAGAACTGTGAGCTAAACAAATTTTCTCTTTATAAAGTTACCCACCCTCAGCTATTACATTATAGCAATAAAACATGAATTACTAGCCAGGTGTGGTGGCACATACCTCTAAACCCAGAACTTGGAAAGTAGGATTTGTTTATACCATTATGGAGCTGACAGACAAGAGTAGTGGCAATTGGTGGTTTGAAATCTGTGAAGTTATGTACTTACTTAAAGAATGTCAAAAGCACTGCTTTTATTAAGTTTTGTTTTATTAAATAAGCAGCATATTCATATAGTTCAGGAATCAAGTATGTTTAAAGGTCTTATTTGAGAAGTCTGCCAACATTGCAGCTCATCTCATTATACTCTGGGCTGCCAGATTCCTTCCCTGATGCAGTTAATTCATTACTTGTTAGACCACAGGGCAACAGGGGTAGAGGGAATTGAAGGATTGGGTAGAAAAGACTATTTACTAATTACTGTTTGTTTTTGTTTTTTTGTTTTGGTCTTTTTGAGACAGGGACTCCCCTGTAGTCCCAGCTGACCTGGAACTCACTATGTAGACCAGGCTGGCCTTGAACTCACAGAGATCTACCTGCCTCTGCCTCCCAAGTGCTGGAATTAAAGGCATGTATCACCATGCCTGGCAACTTCTATGTTTAATTTAGTTAAAAAAAATTTAATCTTTTTGAGACAGGGTCTCCCTGCAGCACCAATTGGCCTTGAACTCACGTATGTAGACCAGGCTGACCTTGAACTCACAGAGATCAGCCTGCCTCTTCCTCCTGAGTACTGGGATCAAAGGTGTGTGCCCCCATGACCAGCTTTATTTTTGTGTTTTGAGACAGGGTCTCATTATAGCCCAAGTTGACCTGGAACTTGCTCTATAGACCAGGTTGGCTTCAAATCCACAGAGCTCCTCTTGCCTCTGCCTCCCAAATGCTGGCATTAAAGGCATGTGCCATTATGCCTGGCAACTTCTATATTTTAACCAGCACAACATTATTGACTGAATATTTGTGCTACTGTAAATAACAACTTACACTAGTCTTTCCAGTATTTTTTGTGCTTGTAAGTACAAGTACTGCAGTCTACTATGTACTCTCTTCTTTGTCTTTCTTTTAAAGTTTAACAATGTTCTGGGAAATCTTTATATCCATTGGCAGAGAGCCTCCTTGATGTTTTCTAGCTGCCTTAACTGTATTGTGTGTTTGGGTGGAGGTAGCCCATCTGTGTTCCATGTGTTCTTAGCTGAGGCAGCTCTTCTGGGACTGGAAAATCCAAAGTGGCTTCATTCCAATAAGGAGTCCACTTGGGTGGGCTGGACATCATGCCAGCTGTGTTCCAAGAAGATGAGAATGGAAACTGCAAAGACTCTTATGGTCTGGGCCCCAGAAGCTGGGCTCACAGCTTCTCACCCAGTGCATTGAGTTGACCAGAATGATCACATTCATATGACTATTCCCAGGGAAAATGGCTAGCTCTGCTAGCCAGAATTGGTAAGCTCCAGGTTCAGCAAGAGGCCTTGCCTCAATAAGTAAGGTAGAGAGTGATTGAGGAAGATAATATCAACTTTAGTCCTCCACATACATGGGCACACATGTATACACACACCTGCACACACATGCATCCACACACATGTACACATGCATACATCCATGTACAGCATGCACACATACATATGCAATAAGGAAATAAATGAGAGACTTAAGAGTTATATAATGACAATCAGTAGATCTTTTTTGCACCTGATTTTTAAAAAATATTTTATTATTTTTATTTTTTATGTGTATACATGAATTGCCTGCATATATGTGAGTGCATTCTGCAATGCCTGCGGATGACAGAAGAAGGTATTGGATCCCCTAGAACTGGAGTTATGGATGGTTGTTAGCTGCCATGTGGGTGCTGGGATTTGAATCCAGGCCTTCTGCAAGAACAACCAGTGCTCTAAACTGCTGAGCCACCTCTGTAGTCCTGCACTTTATTTTTAAATCTAATGGGAAAAAAATTAAGACAGTGGAAACAACAGGCTCGAGAGATGGCTCAGTGGTTAAGAGCACTGACTGCTCTTGCAGAGGATCCAGGTTTGATTCCCAGCACCCACATGGGGGCTAACAACCGTCTGTAACTCCAGTTCCAGGAGATCTAAAGCCTTCTTCTAACCTCTGCGGGCAATGCATGATACAGATGTAATACACTCATACACATAAAATAAAAATAATAAAGAAAAAAAGAAAAACAAGGCAGTGGAAATAAATAATAAAAAACATGGAAACACATTCCTAATATAAGCACATCATTAAAGAATAGTATTAAATAATAATTATTAATATTATGGAATAATTCTTATTCTTATCATTTTTTTTTAAAAAAAGATAGTGTCTCCCTAAAGCCCCAGCTGGCCTGGAACTTGTTATTTAGACCAGGCTGGCCTTGATCTCATAGAGATCTTCCTGCTTCTGCCTCCTGAGTGCTGGGATTAAAGGTGTGGGTCAGCATACCAGCTCATTTATTTATTTCAATTCTTTAAATTTTATTCTTCAGTTAGAAATCTTGGAAAGAGATACTCATATCAGAATCCAGAGCAAGGTAGGAATTCAAAAATATCTGGGTTTTGCTTAATGTGATTGATTATAAAGGCTATTACAGGGTTAAAGCTAGCCAGAACCACTTAAACACTGGCCACTGCCTCAAGTCTTCGTCGAAGTGCCTGTCACATGGACTGCAACTGGTTTCTTAATTCAACAGTGGGCCTAGTTCTAGGGCCTGCATGTCTTCTTCAAACTTGAGCATTCCTCACTCCAAGCGCTGGTGAATGCTCTCAGCATCTACCTGGTTTGATACTTGTACAGGTAGTTGCCATGAACCATGACTTCAGTGAGGTCAGAAGCTTCTAGTATGGTAGAAGTATGGTCTTCTTTACTTGTTCGATGTTAGGGATTCAAGATCCCTTCAGGCCAAACAGGGTTTCCAGCAGCCACGTCTGGACTTGAAACACCTCTGGCTCTTTCAGGTCTTCAGAACTATCACCCATGGAGGGATATCTGTGTGGGTTGGGAGCGGTTCCAACTCCAGTCCCTCGCAATCAACTTCTTGCCAGGACAGACTAGGTTCTGCTTAGCCTTCTTATTTATTTTAATGTGTGTGGGCACACATGCCTTGCTTGCCTGAGGAGATCAAAGGACAGCTAGTAGGAGTCAGTTCTCGACTTCAACCATGTGGATCCCAGACTGCAAGTGCCTTTACCCACACCATCTTTTTTGCTGACCCATTGTGTGTGTGTGTGTGTGTGTGTGTGTGTGTATGTGTGTGTGGCATGCCATGACACATGTGTAGAGGTCAGAGAACAACTAGTAGGGGTTGGTTTCCACCTTTCACCATGTGGATCCTAAGGATTGAACTCGGGTCCTCAGGCTTCATTCATGGCAGGTGCTTTTACCTGTTGAGCCATCTGTTCCAGTCTTAATTACTAATACTAAATCCCAGATCACACATTACACTTAGCAAAACTATGTACATAGCTAAGGTGCTGAAGAGGCTGCAGAATTCAGAGAGACTGTCCTGCAGATACAAAGAAAGGTAGGGGGACCAGAAAAGTTTCACAAACCTGCAGGCTCAGAGTAGCAGAGCTTTTCCAAGTGCAGAGCTGGGAAATGCAGGTTGGGGTGACAGGCAGTTTCAAGCCAAGAGAAACTTTACTGGAGCTGGAGCCCAGGGACAGATGCACACATCTTTCACTATGACAATATTCCTGGATGAGGCTTGTGACAAGTGACAGGGTCATGGGTCAGCATGCCAGCCATCCTCAGTCTTGTGGGAACTACTGCTTTAAAAAAAATTTATGTGTATAAGTGTATTGCATGCATGTACGTGAGTGCACCCATATTGTGCAATGTCGTGGAAGTCAGAAGAAGGCTTTGGATTCCCCTGGAACTGGAGTTAAGGACATTCGTAGCTGCCATGTGCGTGCTGGGTATCAAACCCGGGTCCTCTGCAAGAGCAGTCCAGCCCCCCCCTTTTTACTTTTTTGGTCTTTTTGAGACAGGGTCTCCCTGTAGTGGGGCTGGTCTAGAACTCACTATGTAGACCTTGAACTCCCAGAGATCCACCTGCCTCTGCCTCCTGGGTGCTGGGATTAAAGGCATGTACCACCATGCCCAGTAAGGGAGCCACTGCTTGTATAGTCCCAGGTGAGGGCATTATATTTGGTGTGATAGATAATCAAGTAGTTGATGTCTCTAACATGATTTGATCTACTCACAGGTATAATTTTTTTTCGGTCTTTTTGACACAGGGTCTCCCTGTAGCCCCAGCTGTCCTGGAACTCATTATGTAGACCAGGCTGGCGGTGAACTCGCAGAGATCCGCCTGCCTTTGCCTCCCAAGTGCTGGGATTAAAGGTGTGCGCTACCACACCCAGCCCACAGGTATAATTTTTTAAAAAAAATTTCTTTTTACGTGTATGAGTGTACTGCCTGCATGTATGTAAGTACACTTGTGCCATGCAATGCCCACAGAGGTCAGAGGAGGGCATTGGATCCCCTGGAACTGGAGCTACAGATGATTGTTAGCCACTATGTGGATGCTGGGAATCGAACCCAGGTCCTCTCCAAGAGCAGCCGGTGTTCTTAATCAATGAGCCATTTCTTCAGTCCCATCACAGGTAAAACTTTTTATTGGCACAAATAAATGTTCATTTTGTACCTTCTGGTGTGCTGGCAGATAGTGGTTGGTTGATTGTGTAAACAAGATGGAGAAGCATTCTTTCTTGGCATTTATACTCAAAATGTGGAAACCCAGGTCAAAACTGTTGGCAGAGTGGCCCAGAGCAGGCCAACCTCCTTCCCCCACTAATTTTATGCACAGAAATTCTCTTTAATAAAAATTATAGCTAGGCCTGGTGGTGTACATCTTTAATCCCAGCACTCTGGAGGCAGAGGTGGGTGGATTTCTGTGAATTCAAGGTCTACATAGGAAGTTCCAGTACATCAGGGAGATCCTGTCTCAAAAAAAAAAAAAAGAAAAAAGAAAAAAATTTTAATTAAAAACAAAACAAAACTGGTGGTGGCGCACGCCTTTAATCCCAGCACTTGACAGGGTGAGGCAGGCGGATCCCTGTGAGTTCAAGGCCAGCCTGGTCTACATAGTGAGTTCCAGGACAACTGGGGCTACAGGAAGACCCTGTCTCAAAAAGACAAAAAAAAAAAAAAAAAAACCTGTAAAAAAATTCCGACATGCCTTTGCTAACCCATGATGCCCTATAAATCACTTCTTAGTCTTTCATCCTCTGTACACAAAAGTGGTTTGCTCTTGCTAGGGAATGGAAGTATGCCCATGATCTTACACATCACAAATACTTTTCCCAGATTTTCAGTGTCATTTTATACCAGCTCTGTTAGTAGGTTTTGTTTTGTGCAAAGAATGGAGAGACAGAGAAACTGTAAGGCAGCAGTCCACAGAGGTCAACTAATTTAAACCCCAACCATATCCCTCGTTGGACTTAAACAAAGATCACGAATGGTCCATCTGGTTATTTTATTTCACTTAAATATTAGTATTAATAAAAAGAGACCAAAAAATAATTATTGTGTGCAGGTATGGGCGGAGGCATGCCATAGCATGTGTGCTATAAGGTATGATTGGAGGTCAGAAGACAACTTTTGGGAGTCAGCTCCTCCTTTCACTGTGGATACTGGGGCTCGAACTCGGGTCACCCAGGATTACCTGCTGGCCATATTGCCAGGCCTACCCGATTGCTTTTAACTTTGCCTCCATTGTGTTTTGTTGTTCATTCCATCACATAAAAGTTGAGCTAAATACTTAGATCTAAAAGTCAGAAGAGTTTATGTCAAAATCTAAACTGCCAGTTTCTTACAAACATCCTAAAGTCAAGCAGTCTTGGACTTCAGAGAGGTTTTGGAGGCTCTTAAGGAGCTGACTGTAAGTTACTCCATATGTGTAAAACTATAGATTTGGGCTGTGACTTGCCCTGGGTGACTCCATTTTCCAAGCAGCGTTTAGCTCCATCTTGAGGGCAAATACAGAGGTAGGATGAGTGCATTTCACTGTGCATGCAGACCCCACTACCTGTCCAGCACCACCCATAAAGCACCTACTGATATACACTTATTCCTAAAATGTAAAAAGGTACTTCCTATAAACTTACCAAAGTAAATAGGGACAATATGAATGTATGGATGTGTTAAAACTATATCATAATTGGGGGCTGGAGAGAGATGACTCAGTGGTTGAGAGCACTGGCTGCTCTTGCAGAGGACCAGGTTCAGTTCCCAGCACCCATATGGTGGCTAACAACCATCTGTAACTCCAGTTCCAAGGGATCCCACACCCTCTTTTGACCTCCACAGGCATTGCATAACCTGGGTGGACTTACATGCAGTAACACACAAATACACATTAAAGAAATATATCAGAAAAACTAGCCTGAGAACTTAACAAGCATACCAGACCGAGCCAGGATACAATGCCCCGACCTGAACCCCATGACGAGGACTCCTGACACAGCAATGGAGACTGTCAACTTGTCACCTGACCAAGGCAGACAAAGAACTCCAGAAAGTCCTCAGAGTTCAGCTCAGCTAGGTCTCTACTGCTAAATTGATTTTTATTCCATCAGGACCTGGTTCTGAACCTTATCTCCACAGTCTGGTGATCCTGTGCCTTGTGGCTGCTACCGCCACAATCCTGCATCTCATTATTTCTTCTCTCCCTCCCTCCATTCCTTCCTTTTTTTCTTCCCCATCCTTTTTAAGATTTGTGTGTGTATCAGTGTTTTGCCTGTATGTATATATGTGTACCAAATGCATGCCCACAGAGACCAGAAGAGGGTGTCAGAGGTCCTCTGCAAACAGCAAGTGCTCTTAATTACTGAGCCATCTCTCCTGCTTCCCTCACCTCTTCTGCTGCTGTTGTACTGAACTCCATGACCCTGTAGCCAAGTTCTAACGTCTTCGACAGCTCTGCAAATGGTTTCAGTTAATCTTACAGGACCACTGAAGTGACTTTCTTTGCGTCTGTATTAGCTCTGCGCATCTGCCTCTTGTTACCTCTATGAACTCCCTTAACTCTGCTGCATCCTTCTTTTTGTAGCAATTCTGATGTAGCTAAATGGAGTATTTAAGGAAAACATGAATTTTAAGCCTTCTTTTCTCTGTCTCTGTCAGCAAATCTTCAGCTGACAAGTTTATAGCTAGAACACTAACTCAGCTAGCTAGAACCCCTGGCCTTGTGTCCTGATCAAACTTCCTCAATTCTGTTTGTCTCAGATGAAGACTTTTGCAATGATTTTCAGAGAGAGGATTTTTTTAAACATTTGTTTTCTACATTTATAATAATTTGCCTAATTTTGAGACTATATGTGAGTTTCCTTCTCACTGTAACTCACTGCCTAAGGTATAAAGGATGAATGTGTCCTTCTTTTGAGGTCCAGATTTGAAACTTAAGTCCTCTGGCCCAGGCTGCAGCCTACATAAACCTGCTTGCTGCATCTCCTGGTGTCATCTTATCTGTCCAACAATTTTTTTTTTTGGAGACAGGGTCTCACTATGTAACCCTGGCTGGCTTGGAACTTGTTATATAGACCAGGCTGGGCCTTATCTCACAGAGCTCTGCCTGCCTCTAACTTCCATGTGCTGGGATTAGAGGTGTGCACTACCACACCTGGCTTTGTATGTGTTCTAGTTTGCTTTCAATTGCTGTGACAAAGCACTCTGACCAATACCAACTTGGGGAGGAAAGGGTTTATTTGGCTTACATCTCCTGGGTCACAGTTCAACACTGATGGAGTCCAAGGTAGGAACTCAGGGAAGGAACCTGGAGGCAGGAGCTGAAGCACAGGCCATGAAGGAACTGCTTACTGACTTGCTCCCCCTGGCCCATGCTCAACCTGCTTTCTTATACAATACAGGACCACTTGCCTAGGAGTGGCACCATCCACAGTCTCTCTCTCTGCACAGCCCAGAGGACTTCCTTCAGGGCCATGGCTGCCATGGACACTCTGTTGGTTTGGTTTCCCAAGAGCCATCCATCCCCTCAATGCAACTGTCACCTCCCTGAGGACAGTGGTCATCTCAACCTTGTTCCCAATTGGTTGGTAGGTCCCAGCAGCTTCTGAATGACTCAGGAAGTGAGCTCTGCCTTACCTGGGTGATGGATGCTGTGCTCTCAGCTACTCCAGATGCTGAGACAGAAGGATTGCCAATCCCAGATCAGCCTAGGTGAAAGAGCAAGGCCCTGTCACTCATTAAAGCAAAACAAAACAAAACAAAAACAAAAAGCAAGAGCTTTGCCTTAAAATGCAGCTTGTCTGATATAAAATAATACAAACTCCCTGTCAGATACTTTGCTTCATCCACTACTGTGGCCACCTTTGAACTGGATCAGAAGAACGCTCTCATTGTTCCACTCCTCCAAACTCAAGTTCTTTCCCTGCATTAACCAGTGCTTCCTCCCTGCTAGGCACCCACACACCCGCTTTAAAAGGACTGTTTGGCCCCTGCCCACAGAAACATCCTACATGTTGATAAGCTGCGTGGTAAGGCCAGACAGCTATCCCGGTCAGTGATCTACATGGAAGATGGCTGTGAGCTCAGTGCCCGGTGGGGCCCGGACTCCCTTGCCAGTTATCAGGGGCTCCAGTGACAGCCCAGAACTTAGTTCCACTGCCTAATGAATTCCCAGCCCAAGAGTGGAGGATGAGTGAAAATTTAAATATTTTTGGTTCTTTAATTTTTTTTTCCTTTTCCTTTATTTTCAGATGGAAATGCACTTTATATTGTAAAAATACTTTAAAAGGTGAATAAAATCAAAGGTGATCATTTCTCCCTATACTGCCTCAACACCACATTCTTGAGACACCAAAGCATGTAGGCACATGCCTCCATTCAAATATGATTATATATAACACATAACACATAGATTATATATGCTATATACACCTTGTGTCATTTCATAGCGACAAGGCAAGGTCATGATCCTGATGGGGGAATGTGCATGCAGAACTTTATCTTTAATCACCCATTTATTTCCCATGCCTTTCCCAGTGTGTTACTCTGAGTGCTTACTGGAAAACACAGGTGTTCTTTGACCACAGGACAACACCTATCTTCTATAACCTCAGTTTCTGATTTGGCTTTTGTTATTGTGGTTGCTGTTGCTGTTACTAACCTCAGTTTCTGATTATGGCTTTTGTTATTGTGGTTGCTGTTGCTGTTACTGTGGGATTTGGGTTCTCTCTCTCTCTCTCTCTCTCTCTCTCTCTCTCTCTCTCTCTCTCCTGAGAATATTAGTAATCTAAAGGAAGCTGGTTTGGGCTGGGGGAGAGTGCTTGCCTAGTATGTAGGTAGTCCTGCATTCCCACCCCAAGCACAAACATGCTCAGGAGGTGGAGGCAGGAGAAGTTCAAGGTCTTTCTCAGCTACAAAGCAAGTTTCAGGCCAAACTGGGATATCGAGACCTTGTCCAAAAACAACCAAAACATAAAACCGCCTGTCTTTGTCAGCACTACTTGGCAAACTGTAACCGATGAAACCGACCTAACATGTTACTTTCTAGAGTGCTCACGAAAAGGGGTTACTTTGCTTAGAGCACTGAAGACACGGAGAACTCACGGTAGGAGCCCCCACGAACTCATGGTTCAGGCGTTCAGAACTGCTCAGCTCGGCTAAGTGCCAAGCATCTCAGGTATTAGCAGAGCCCAAATTCACAAGGTCGCCTTAGCAACCCCTAGAGATGCAGCTCTTGCGGGGCGTGGCAAGGGCTTTTAAAGCATTGCATTGTGCGCTAGCGGCTCCAGGCAGCTTCACTGCACAGGTGCCTTCTCTGGCGGCACCGGGTCACTAGGGCAACGCGGGGGCGGGGGCTCCTCTCGCTGCTGCACGGGAGACGCGCAGGCGCAGAATAGGTCACGCCAGAAGCCTGAGGGAGGTGCCCAGAGCTAGGTAAGGGAGCCGGGACCTGGCAACACTGCACAGGCGTCCTTTCCCCACAAGTGCGGCTGCGCAGACGCTGAGCAGTGCGCACGCATGCGCATGGTCTGGGTTGAGGCACGATGGCAGGTGTCCCAGCTCCGCGTCGGCCCTCGATGGTGCGACTCGCGCTACTGGTGCTTGCCCTGTGCGGTGCGGGTACCCGAGGACTCTACTTCCACATCGGCGAGACGGAGAAGCGCTGCTTCAACGAGGAACTCCCCGACGAGACCATGGTCATCGGTCAGGGGGCTGAGGGTGGAAAGGCCCATTGTTTTCGCCTGGCTCTCGGGAGCGCCCCTCCTCTCCGAGCCCTCCAGATCGTCTCCCAAACCTGGTCGGAGGGTGTCCTGAGGGCGCCGGGGCCCCTGCCCTGTGTTCCGGGTCCACTGGTCCAGGGCCAGATTATGACTGTCTGTCTGCTCTGCAGGCAACTATAGAACCCAAATGTGGGACAAGCAGAAGGAGGTCTTCCTGCCTTCGACCCCTGGCCTGGGCATGCACGTGGAGGTGAAGGACCCGGATGGCAAGGTAAGGCTATCCGCCGGGGGTTGGGGGGGGCTCCAGCGGATGTCACCTGTTCACCAGTGTTTCTATGGCATGTGCAGCTCCGCCTTGGTCCTGAGAACAGGCAGGCTCCGGGAGTTTGCATTTTGAGAGGTCATTGAAGAGTTGGGGCCTGATGTGTATTGCAGGTGGTAATGTCCCGGCAGTACGGTTCCGAGGGCCGCTTCACGTTCACCTCCCACACACCGGGTGACCACCAGATCTGCCTGCACTCCAACTCCACTAGGATGGCACTCTTCGCTGGAGGCAAACTGGTAAGAAGATTTCTCTGCCTCAGGCCTTGAGTTTCTAACTTGATTCCAAAGTTTGATATATGGGCAGTCAGAATTGGCGAGACCAGTGTTGGCTCTGCTGCCTCAGAGCCGGAGACAACAGTGGGGTCTGTAACCCGTGGGAGGCACCCCATTCACATATCCTGTTTCCTTGTAGCGTGTGCACCTGGACATCCAGGTTGGGGAGCATGCCAATAACTACCCTGAGATTGCTGCTAAGGACAAGCTAACAGAGCTGCAGCTCAGGGCCCGCCAGCTGCTTGATCAGGTGGAACAGATCCAGAAGGAGCAGGATTACCAGAGGGTAAGGGCGTATATCTTCTTGTACTTGGGCACAGCAGTTGACCTTTATACCCACTGTGCCTACTTGAGTTTCTGCTTGGGACCTTCCCTGCTTTTCAGAAAACGGAATGAGAGGTCTAGATGGGTGAGTTTTTCTCACCTTTTAAAAATGTGTGTCTGTGGTGCTGAGAGATGAACCCAGATTCTCATCTGCATGTTAGGCTCTATTGAGCCACACCTTCAGTGCATCACGTTGTGATGAAATACATTCAACATAAAAGTTTAGCATTTTAACTGTTTCTAAGTGTGTGGCTCTGCAGCATTTGGACTCATACTGTTTTGGAACCATCTATCTGCAGAACCTTTTCACTTTCCCAGAGAATCTGAACCCATTGAACATTCCACATCCCTAGTTGAGTTCTGTGTTTTGTCTATGATCCTGATTAATTTTTTTTTTTTTTTTGTCTTTTTGTTGGCTGTTTTTTGACAGGGTCTCTTTAGTCACAGCCTACCTGGAAGTCACAATGTGAACTAGGGTGGCCTCGATCTCGCAGAGATCCACCTGCCTCTGCCTCCCAAGGGCTGGGATTAAAGGTGCACACCACCACACCCGGCGAGATCCTGATTAATCTTAAACACTTAACTCCCCACTTCCCTTGTTGCCTGTGTTCCCTTTTTTGCCTGTGATCATGACTATTCTAACTAACTCACTTACATGAACTTCTTCCTTTTGTAACTGTCTTATTTTCTTTAGCATAATGTGTCCAAGGTTCATCTCTCTTTAGTGTGTTGGAACTCTCCTTTTAATTTTACAGTGCTAAAAGTTGAACATAGGGCATCATACATGCTAGGGAAGCACTCTACTGCTAAATTGTATTTTTCAACCCCAGAACTCCCTTTTTAAGGTTGAATAATACTCTGTTATATGTATAGACACCATTTTGCTTTAGGTTGTTATTTCTTTTTTTTTTTTTTTTTTTTTTTTTGAGAAAGGGTCTCCCTGTAGCCCCCGCTGGCCTGTAATCACTATATAGGCCAGACTAACCTTGATATCACCTGCCTCTGCCTCCCAAGTGCTGGGACTATAGGCATGCGCCACCATGCTCGGCTTAGGTTGTTATTTCTAAGTTGTATGAAACAGTCTAACAGAAAATAGCTTACAATCTAGTAATAGCCATTGCCTGTTCCTTTTCCATGGGCTCTTTATTTGAAATGGTCAAGCATGATTTTAATCTGAATGGAGATGGTTGTGGAGGAAGACCATTTTCCTTCCATGGGGGCAGTCTCAGTGGGGAAGACTGTAACCACCTAATGGAATTACAGGTGGTTATTTCAGAAGTATTTGGTCTGGGAATTAAGTTTTGTTCTTCTACCCATTTAACCCTTTGTCTGCCATCCCATACAGTATCGTGAAGAACGCTTCCGTCTGACCAGCGAGAGTACCAACCAGAGAGTCCTGTGGTGGTCCATTGCCCAGACTGTCATCCTCATCCTCACTGGCATCTGGCAGATGCGTCACCTTAAGAGCTTCTTTGAGGCCAAGAAGCTGGTGTAGGACCATTGCCATATAGCCTTTCCTTTTTACCTCAATTATTTGGTATTTTCCCCACCCAACCCCTTGTCCACCTGGATTTTGAGGGGGGAAAATGAAAAAGAATGTGTCACCTTGGTATCATGGCAACAAGCCATTCAGATCAGCTATGTGTAACCCAAGTTCTCCAAGAAACAAGACATTGGTCTGACCTTTCAGAATCTGTCTAGGGCTTGGGAAAAGTTGGAATTAACCCAAGATCAAGTCATTTTTTTTTTTTTTTTTTTGCCTCCAGTGATTCTCCTCTGTTTGCTAAGAAATAAGCAAATACCCTTCTGTTTTCTGTTTGCTTATGCAGTAGGCAACTGGCATGCCCCATGGAGGAGGCCCTGCCATACTGCCTCCAGGTCACTCCTGGAGTCCATCAATGTCTTTGTGAATGTGAATATAAATAAGGGGCAGGTCTTGGCCCTGGAGGATGAGATGTTTTTCTATATATTAGAACTATTTTTTGATAAATCATATATTTTCCTTCCTGATTGTCACTGCCTGTAACTAGCTGAAAACACTAATCCAGACCTTGTGCACTCTGTTTATTTACATTTTAATGACTGACATGCAGTGCTCATGATTTCAGCAGTCTGTGGGCCAGAAAGCATGTGTTATAGTTGCTCTCAAGCCATGTTAGAAGGCCAAGTAAGGTTCTCCTGGATCCCTGTGATTCTAATCCCACAGGGTCACAGAATCAGGCAGGATAGCCACAGAATTAATACAGGGTGGTGCACTCTCCCCTCAATTTGTACTTAAGCTGTGGTAAATGTTTTCTTCAAGGGAACCAGATTTTGGTTCTTTATACAATTTTTTTTCCAATGAAATAAAAGATATTGTAGTAGCTGTGTTTCACATGAAAGAAAAGATTCTGGGCAGAGGGGAGGCAAAAAAAAAAAAGGAAAAAGAAGGAAGAAAGGAAGGAAGGAAAGGAAGAAAGGAAGGAAAGAGGAAGGAAGGAAAGGAAGGAAGGAAGGAAGGGTGGGTGGGTTACTGGCCTGGATTATCGTGGTAGGAACTGGAATAGACTTCAGTGGGCACATATGCTAAGGCCTGGCCTGGAAGTGGATGGAGTGGTTGCTTAACCATTCTGGAAGGTCACCCAATTAGACAGCATGTCAGTAAGGAACTGAGGAAATTAGAACTTACTTTCTTAGCCTTGACTCATGAACTCAAACAGCTCTAAGTATACTTTTCCTCATCCCCTCTGTATAAAACCTCAAACCATTAGTTATCCATTCTTGATTATTTTATTTCAAAGTTTTATTTATATGGAATATTTATTAAATTTCTGACCAACAGAACTAAATTCTTCCCTTGCTACTTCTCTTTGTGTCCTTCCTATTCCATATGTGAACCTGTTTTACACTTAAGTATATGCAGTTTGGTTCTGTAGTTTTCATTTTTTATTTTTGGTCTTTTTGAGACAGGATCTTCCTGAAGCCCCAGCTGGCCTGGAACTCACTATGTAGACCAGGCTAACCTTGATCTCACAGAGATCTACTTGCCTCTGCCTCCCAAATGCTGGGATTAAAGGTGTGTGCTAGCACACCTAGCTTATTTAACATTGGGATATTTGAATAAAGTTTGTAAAGGGGAGGGCAAAGAAATTATTTTTCAAAGTTCTACATATCTACTTTGTCTAATTCTGGATGGTTACTTAACCATCAGAAAAATGCTTCAGGTACTTAAAAGAGTGCTTTCATTTTCTTCAGGTTAGAATTAACAGAGGAAGTGAATTTGTATGTGTATGTATGTGTTCATTTTTGAGACACTCCCCATATGTGGCCCAGGTTAGCCTTGAACTCAAAGATCCACTTGACTCTGCCTCCAAATGCTGGGATTATAGGCTTGTGCTACATGGCCACAAATAATATGTCCTTTGAATGACAGATATGTAGGCCCCTAGCATGAGGCTCTTGAGAAGGAACATGTTTGTGTTCTGTCACTATTTCAAGAAATCTAGCCAGCAAAGCAGAGGCTGGAACAGGTTAGAAAAGGCTGGGCCAGGCATTGACAGGTGTGTCCAACACTTGACACAGTAGAGCATGTCAGCAAGTAGGGTTTCTCATGCTAATCACCCCCTTCCCCTCATGGAAACTTAACAGATTCTGGGCAGCACTCAAGTACAGTCTGATTCAGGCAGTTTCTATTTGGGCAATATGTTAGAAAACTGACCGCGCCTCCAAGTATCCATATCCTAATGGCTGAGACTTGTGAGATGTCACCTGACATAGCAAAGAATTAAGGTTGCTAATCAGATGACTGTAAAATGAGATATTCTGGTCATCTGGATGAACCTAATGTAATCACAGTCTTGTGACTTAAGGGAATAAATCATTTCCTTGCCTTTTGCAGTTAAGTCTTGTATCCTGGTTTTCAAAGCCAGGAACAGTAGGTTGAGTCTTCCCTTCAGCTTATGTCTTCAGTTTTCTTCTGGCTTGCTAGTGGATGGGGATAGAACCTAAAACATCACACATGCTAGGCAAGTGCTCTATCCCAAGCCATTCCACTTTAAAAGACCCTTTTTTTTTTTTTTTTTTTTTTTTTTTTTTTTGCCTTATCCTTCAACTCAGAAGCCCATTTCCATTTTCAGGAGTGCTTTCCCTTTATTTTTGTTTTGAGACAGTCTTCCTATAGCCCCAGCTGGCCTGGAACTCACTATGTAGACCATGTTGGCCTCAGTTCTCACAGAGATCCACATGTCTTTGTCTCCTGAGTGCTGAGATTAAAGGCATCGCTACTATGCCTTTTTTTTTTTTTTTTTTTTGGTTTTTTTGAGACGGGGTCTTTCTGTAGTTCCAGCTGACCCGGAACTCACTATGTGGACCAGGCTGGCCTCAAACTCAGAGTTGTCCACCTGCCTGCCTGCCTGCCTCTGCCTCCCAAGTGCTGGGATTAAAGGTGGGGACTACCACACCCAGCTTGTTTTCCCTTTCTTAATAAGCTGTCTCTAAGTAAGTAAGCCCCTTTTGATCACCACCTGTATGTTTCCTATTATTGCCTTAACAAATTACCAAAGTGGATTAAAACAACAAACTTGCTAGGTTTGGGGGAGGAACAGAGTTCTGGAGAAAGAGACTGAACAACCTTCAGGCAAAGCCAGACAGGGTGAGACTAACCTGCTTAGAGAGAGCAGAGTTATTTTAAGGTTCCTTGTGATGGAGTAAAGGTGGGGAGTGGGTTGGGGGAGCTATGGTGCCCAGAGGAAATTGGCCCAAGGTCGGCTAACATCACCTAAATTTGAAGATACGCTTTCTTGTATTTCTGGCTGAAGCAAGTGTTTAAAAGATCCCAAGGACATTTCTGGGTAAGGGAGAGTCTGGAAGAACAATAGACCGACTTGGAATGCCCAAGGGTCTCTCCACAGCCCTTCTCCATTTGGGGTTTGTTAATTTGGAAAAGTCGGGTCCCAAGAAGGAGTAAGGGGTACCCGGCTCTTGTGAGCTGTGAAAGGATCAAGTTTGCCCGGCCCTGTGGCCAGATTGTGAGGCTTCTCACAACAGCTAGATGGGCTGTGGTCTAACACTTATCTTAAAGGTCTGAAGTCTGATGGCTGGATTCTGCCTAGTGAGACTGGCGTCAGACTTGTCACCCACAGCACCCAGCCTCTGTGCAGGTGCCTGAGCACTCCGACTCCGAAGACTGCAACCTTGCAGCCCCTTTCCTGGGGCTCTCAAACGGGCCTCGCTCTCCTCTTAGCCACACCTTGGTCCCATCCTAACACTAATCAAGCATGCAAAGTACTGCCAGCGCTACCCCGAGGAGGGCGTGGGAGGCGGTGCCGTTACCATGGAGCTTGACTGCGCTCAGGGACCGCCTCCACCAGGATGCCCACACACTGCGCAGCCGCACAGCCTAGCCGGAACACCGGAATCCTAAGCCAGAACTTCCGGGAAGTGACATCCCTTCCGGAGCTGATTGGCTGTCGACTTGCCCCACCCCCCACGCATGCTCGCTGTCAGTTCAGAGGCGCGCCATGGAGGAGCCAGAAGCGTTGGGCTTTGAACACATGGGCCTGGATCCCCGGCTCCTACAGGTATGGGGAAAGGCTGGGGAGCCCGGGAGCCGGGGAGCCGCCGCCCTCCCCGCCGCCTGAGCCGCATCCTCCTCTCTCTTAGGCCGTCGCTGACTTGGGCTGGTCGCAACCTACGCTGATCCAGGAAAAGGCCATACCGCTGGCCCTGGAGGGGAAGGACCTCCTGGCCCGAGCCCGCACAGGCTCCGGGAAGACGGCAGCTTATGCTCTTCCGATGCTGCAGCTGCTGCTCCACAAGAAGGCGGTGGGTGCCGAGACGACCCCTGGGAATGAGGAGGGAAGCCCCAAAGGCCCGGGCGGGAAGTTCAGTCTGTGCACAGTTTCCCCTGACTTCTTACCCATGTAGGCTTGCCCGAGAGAACCCGGTCCTGTTGTGGCATAAACTCTGGTCTGGAGTTCAGGTTTCCTGGTCTAACCCAGGTCTTGCTACCACTGCCACCAACCTTGATGTAGTCTTGAGCAAATCTCTTTTTCTTTTTTAAAAATTTTTACTTATTTATTTTATGTGTATGAGTGTTGTGCCTGCATGTATGTAAGTGCACCCGTGTCGTGCAATGCCCTCGGAGCCCAGAAGAGGGTGGATTCCCTGGAACTGTAATTAGGGACGGTTGTTAGCCGCCATGTGGGTGCTGGGGTTTGAACCGGGGTCCTCTGCAAGAGCAGTCAGTACTCTGAACTGTTGAGCTATCTCTGTAGCCTTACTTTTCTTTTTTAAAAGAAGAATATTTTATTTACTGTGTATGAGTGTTATGCCTGCATGTATGTAAGTGCACCTGTGTTATGTTGTACAGTGCCCTCAGAGGTCAGAAGAGGGCATTGAATTCCCTGGACCTGGAGTTCATGGATGGTTGTTAGCTGCCATGTGGGTGCTGGGAATTGAACCTGGGTCCTCTGCAAGTGCAGCCAATGCTCTTAACTGATGAGCCATGTCTCCAGCCCCATTACTCTTCTTTTTATGAGGGTGCACATCTTCCTTTTCTATTTAGAAAATTATCATGTCTGACTTCATATCTAGTAAATCTTCAAAACTGTAGCAGTGACTGGGGAAAGCCCTTCATTCCATGTTCTGAGGTGGACAGAATTAAGGGTTTATCATAACACAGCTAGGTGGTTGTATTGCAGTGAATGTTCCTGGCTTTATGGACTTTTGGCTGCCGTCTTTAATTCACGCTCTTACAGACAGGTCCTGTAGTAGAACAGGCTGTGAGAGGCCTTGTTCTTGTCCCTACTAAGGAGCTGGCCCGGCAGGCTCAGTCCATGATTCAGCAGCTTACTGCTTACTGTTCTCGGGATGTTCGAGTGGCTAATGTCTCAGCTGCTGAAGACCCAGCTTCTCAGAGGTGGGTGAAGGCTGCTTGGTTCTAAGGAAATGAAGCTAGGTAAAGACAAAGGGTTGGTTTTGTGAATAGCAAGAGAGTGGGCAGACTCTGGCTGCTAAATTGTTCATGCTACTGATAAGTTGCCACTTGCAGAGCTGTGTTGATGGAGAAGCCAGATGTTGTGGTGGGGACCCCATCCCGCATATTAAATCACCTGCAGCAGGACAATTTGAAACTTCGTGACTCCCTAGAGTTGCTGGTGGTAGATGAAGCTGATCTTATTTTTTCCTTTGGCTTTGAGGAAGAGCTCAAGAGTCTTCTCTGGTAAGGAAAAAATGGGAGTGGTTGGTAGTGGAAACCTCTGTGAGTCCAGACTTTGGATTGGAGTGGGATGGCTGGAGGTGGAGTCTGATCAGGCTCTGTTTTCTTTCAGTCACTTGCCTCGGATTTACCAGGCATTTCTCATGTCCGCTACTTTTAATGAGGATGTACAAGCACTAAAGGAGCTGGTACTACATAATCCGGTAAGGGGTGCTGAGGGAGTACTTAGAGAGCTGGGGACTGGAACACTCAGAGGCTTGGTCTTCCTTCTCAGAGGAAACCTTTGGTGTTTGGGGTTGGACCATTGTCACTGGATGTGACATCCCTGGCTCTTAAGGACCAAAAGGAAGTCACTTAGTCATTATATATTTCTAGGTACCCCAGTCTAAAGTGTGCTTTGCCTAGAAGCCTTACTAGGAGTTACTGTGTCCCCCATGGGAGCTAAAATTCTAAGACCAAAATTCTCTTATATACATTTTATTTTATTTTGAGACAGGGTCTTAATATGTAGCTCTGATTGCCCTAGAACTCACTTTGTAGACCAGGTTGGCCTCGAACTCACAGAGATAGTCCTTCCTTTGCCTCCTGAGTGCTGGGATTAAAGACCTGTGCCACCATGCCTGGTCTTTCTTCTTATATCAGTTTTAACCTTCAGTCGACCTGATTTGTAGGGTTTCCTTACTGAGTATTGTTGCCTTTCCCTATTTCTCTCCGTTCTACACAGACAACATATGTGTAGGTTATGTTTCCATATACCACAGCAGTTAGGGCATTTTGAGTTTTTAGGTTGCAACAGTGTGGGTAGGGTATATGTGTGGGGGTTGGCTCGCACACCAGAGATCCTTGAAAATATGCTTGTTCTGTGCTAAATATGAGTGCTTTGACTAGTGAGGCAGTGGCCACGGCATCTCTGTCTTCTCTTTCTTTCCTGATCACAGGCCTGTCCTTTCCCCAGGTTACCCTCAAGTTACAGGAGTCCCAGCTGCCAGGGCCAGACCAGTTACAGCAGTTTCAGGTGGTCTGTGAGACTGAAGAAGATAAATTCCTGCTGCTGTATGCCCTGCTGAAGCTGTCATTGATTCGGGGCAAGTCGTTGCTCTTTGTCAACACTCTGGAGCGGAGTTACCGGCTCCGTCTGTTCCTGGAGCAGTTTAGCATCCCCACCTGTGTGCTCAATGGAGAACTCCCTCTGCATTCCAGGTTTGCCATGGTCTATGTCTTGGTGAAGATAAGCTGAGAACAAACATGGAAAGGGAGCCCAGTTGATGTTTCTGAGTCTTTCTTTTTAGAGGTAGGGTCTTTATCTGTAGCCCAGACTGGCCTTGAACCTGTAGCAACCCTCCTGCCTCAGCTTCCCAAGTGCTGGAGTTAAAGCTTTGAGCCCTTCACATTTCTTGTCCTTATTCCTTCTCCCCTCCCTTCCTGCTTTGCAGTGCTAGGGATTGAACCCAGAGCCTTGTGCATGTTAGACAAGCACTCAGCCACTGAACTGGACCCCCAGCCCCTTGTTCTGTTTCTTAAGCATTTGCTAGAGGGCAGGCTTTCAACATGACTGATGATTACTTCTCACAACTCTGAAATACCTACTGTTACTCCATTTTCAACTAAGAAAGCTGAGGCCCAAATGTGAAGATGACAAAAGAGATAAAGAGGAGAAAGTAGGAAAGGATGATGGTTAGGCTGATGCTGCGATTGGGAGGGAGGGGCCTCTGGTGCTTTGCCAGATTGACTTTTCCTCTTGAACTGCAGGTGCCACATCATCTCACAGTTCAACCAAGGCTTCTATGACTGTGTCATAGCAACAGATGCTGAAGTGCTGGGGGCCCCAGTCAAAGGCAAGCGGCGGGGCCAAGGGTCCAAAGGAAACAAGTAAGTCAACATCTTTTTTTCGGGGATCCCGAAGAGTTCTATTCAGCATTTGCCTGACTGCAGCCAGAGTGTGTAGAGCAGGTTAGCCATTTGTTCCAGTGGTTGTATCAAATGGCCCCATGAGCCCTTACTTAGCTACCTAGACATAGAGAAGTGGAGGGTGGTGGTAAAAGCACTTGCATGTACAGCACAAAGTGTTAGGCTAGGTGTGGGTGACTGGTGTGAGCTCTCTTACAGAGGAGAGGACTTCAGCCTGCCCTGGGCATGGGGCTGTGACCTGCAGAGAATGTGTTTCTGATGGGAAAAGGGAAGCCCTTTAGTCTGTCTGCCTGCTTGAAGAGTTCACTGTCCCAGGGATGGTTTGTGGGGCAGTGTATTCTGCTCTTGCCCCCTGCTGAGGTCAGGATAAGGGTCTGTCCTCATGTCAGAGCTCCAGACCATCCTGTAACACCCCAATTCCTAGGATAATTCTAATGCCCAACAGTCTGGTGTACCAGGGTCTTTTAGCTTTGCTCAGAAGTTTTGGAGCTTGTACTTGAGAATGCCTTTTCAGGGGAAAAGTGTCCGGCTGACTCTGGGTTGTTTCCTCAGGGCCTCTGATTCAGAGGCTGGTGTGGCCCGGGGCATAGACTTCCACCATGTATCTGCTGTACTCAACTTTGATCTTCCTCCCACTCCTGAGGCCTATATCCATCGAGCTGGCAGGTAGGAGGATGGGAATGTGGTAGGCTAAGTACCTGGATGGTGGGAATGCTGAAGGACTAGTTCATCTGGACAGAGCCTACAGGCCAGAGATGCATGCTTGACCCTCTCCCACTGCAGAACAGCTCGAGCCAACAACCCAGGCATCGTTTTGACCTTTGTTCTGCCCACAGAACAGTCTCATTTGGGAAAGATGGAGGAGCTTCTCAGTGGAGGTAAGAGCCCTGGCTCCATGGGTCTGGGTGCAGGGCTTCTCCCATTACGTCTTCAAACCCACCATAGTGCAAGGTATGGTGGTGCACACCTGTAATCACACAACTCAGGATAGTAGGGTAGGATGGTTGAGGGTTTGAGGAGATCCTGGGATACATGATGAGAATTTTTTTATTTATATTATTAGAAGAAGAAAAAAAATATCCTTCACAGTAGTGCCAAGTATTGTGTCAGCAATATAATCTCAGTACTTGGGAGGCTGTGGTAGGAAGATTGCGAGTTCCAGGTCAGCTTAGGCTATATTGCTAGTTGGAAGCTAGCCTGAGTTATCTATTAAGGCCCTTCCTCCACTGTTCATTGTCTTGCTGTGTGGCAGATAAGTCAACTGGGATATTTTTGTTCAAAGCCACTACTGGCTGCCTCATGGTTAGGAACTAACTAGACACGCTGCTCTGTCTTGACTCTGATGTCCTGGGTCTGAAGTCCAAAACCATTATCATGATGGGGTGAGGGGGAGAATCTTGTGGCCAGAGCACTTTGAAGAGAAGAGGGGAGAGTGGGCAGTGGATTCTGAGACTGAGGGATATGATGGCACACAGAACTCTAGACACACACAGCCTTGTTGATAGCATCTTGGGACTGCTCATGAGACCCAAGTACAGTGATGCTGAGTGGCATCTTGGATTATGGCCTTATCTCAGAAGAGGAGCAGGAGGCTACCAGTGAAGGTCTTGCATGGACCCTGTCCTCAGTCCTTACTGCTGCCTCCTCCCCAGAGGGTGAGGCCCCTATCCTGCTTCCCTACCAGTTCCAGATGGAGGAGATCGAGGGCTTCCGATATCGCTGCAGGGTGAGCTCTCTGCTGTGGGGTGGAGGGGGGAAGGATGGTTGGAATGGGCTATGCCCCAAGGATTGTACCCTATTGCTGAGCACTCAGCTGTAAGGCTGTCTAACCTCTAGTCTACCCACAGGATGCCATGCGTTCAGTGACTAAACAGGCCATTCGGGAGGCGAGATTGAAGGAGATCAAGGAAGAGCTTCTACATTCAGAGAAGCTCAAGGTGAGGGGATGGGAGGGCAAACTTGGGAGACTATCCATTTTGGAGACTGGCTGAGCTTGAGCAGTGAAAAACAGAGAGCTGGACAGTTTGCTGGCATTTGGCAGGGAGAGAGAGGAAGCCAGCTAAGAGCCATTGAAGAAAGCTAGCTGTTCAGCTAGGAGGACAGTTAACACAGCCTCATGGTCAGCACTTGATATTGGTCACAATTTCAAGGTCTCAGCCCATAAGCATACAAGGAGTGTACACAGTCTTCCATTTATTACAAAACTATTAGGGAGCCAAAAGATGAAAGCCCTGTGGGTCCATACCAGGGGCCTTAGAATGTACAGGCCATACCTGAAGGTTACACACACATAGAGAAGAGTGAGGATGCTGTCAGTGCTGATGGAGAGCCAGTACAGGGTGCTGCTTTTTGAAGCACAGAGAACAGATATAGATATCCTTGTTCCCATGAGACTTAGAAGACCTAGCCTCAGTGAATAAAGGTTCCAGCTGCCCCAGGTTGTGAACCTTCGACCTGTGGGTAGGGACTACTTTCTGAAACCCCCAGAATTGACAAACTTCCAGAAAGTGAATGCCTTTGCTGCTGCATGCAATGTCTCATTTGGCTAGCAGAAATCAGCTTTGCAAATATGAGAGAAGCCTGTCCTGGTCTTGCTGGTCGAGGGTCTGCAGCTGGCAAAGAGGATAAGGAACAAAGTGGTAGGCAAACTTCATGGTGGCACTTCTCATGCCTTTTAAACTTTGAGCTCTCTCTACCTGTCAGACATATTTTGAAGACAACCCCAGGGACCTCCAGCTGCTACGCCATGATCTGCCCTTGCACCCTGCAGTGGTGAAGCCTCACCTGGGCAATGTCCCTGACTACCTGGGTGAGTATTGCTGAGGGTCAGGAATGTGGGAGAAATGGCCTTGGTCATTCCTTGGTCAAGCTCTCCCAAGCTCTGTGCATGGAGCTGGGGAAGCTGTGAGTGGAGGACAGAACCCAGAGACCCAGGCAGCACACCGTGTGCACACAAACAACTGCATTGTGTGCTTGATCATGTAGACTTGTTGGCCTCATCCTACGGGGTAGCTGTGCTGTCTCTATTGTGGAGCTGAGAAAACTGAGGTTGTGCAGATTTGGTGGCACATCCAGGCTTTGAATCAGACCGTCACCAAGGCTTGACTGAATGGAAAAATGAGCCATTGATTGACTTCCTGTGTGCTAAAGAGGGTGAACAGGTTTGAGGGAGGGTCCTGGGCAGCAGGAGGCACATAGGTGCTGGAGAATACTCTGGATTGGCAGGTATCAGAGTCAGGGTCGAGGCCTCTGATTTGTAGGTAGGAACAAATGAGGAAGACATAGCTCAGGGCAGAAATAGACAAAGCTGTGGAAGGAAGGGGGTGGCTGTTCAGCCTGACTGACCCTTCTCATCTCATGCAAGCTCTGGGTAGCAGCTTTTCTTATTTGAAAGAGTATGGGGTGTTTTTGGTAATGAGTGTTCATGGCTTTATGTTTACAATGAACATAAAGGAGAAACATGGTGAGGAGGTAACTATGGGCAATGAGTCCAGGCTCTGCGCCATTCATGATTTGACCTGCTTGGATTGGAGCCAACTCACTCATGTGAAATTGCAGCCTTAGAGGTGACAGGAAAGTAAGGGATGGGCATACCAGGGCCTAAGTGGTGAAAAAGGACCCAGGAGAGCTGGGAGCATGAAGCATGATAATACTAGAGGAAGGTTCCCAATGAATAGTGAGCCAGAGAAAGCCCCAGGCTTTATCCATGTGTGAAATGCCAGGGCCTGAACTCACCTTGGCCTGAAGCAAAGTCATTTACTGAGGGTGTAGCTGGGATGTTTGGAAGAGCTCCGAAGAGGGGGAAAGGGTCAGATACCGCCTAGCATGGCCATGTTGGGATGGCTGTGGTGGTGAGGGTTAGGTCCAAGATCACATGAAGTTTAGAGTCGGGAAGAAGGGTTGGGGGGCAGCACTGGAGGCTGCTGAATTTGTAGTTAAAGAGCTGCACATAAGCCAGATGTGGTGGAAGAGCTGCACATAAATCACCTATAGATTACTTTCACTGCATTTCCTTAAAGATATTTCTTTCCCTCTTCTTTATGCTGTGTACACTGAGCTACCGGGCTACATCCTAGCCTCTCTTTTTTTCTTGTTCACTTTCTTATTTAGAATTTTAAAAATATTATTTATTATTTTTTAGTGTATGAGTATATTGCCTGCATGTAAGTAAGTGCACCTGTGTAGGACAATGCCTATGGGGGCCAGAAGAGGGTGTCAGATCCCCTTGAACTGGAGTTTCAGAGCCGCCATGTGGGTGCTGGGGTTTGAACCAGGATCCTCCGCAAGAGCAGTTCGTTTGCTTAACTGCTGAGCCATCTCCAGCCCCTTGTTCACTTTCTTTTACATGTTAACTGCAGTACATCTAAACACTATAGAGATGAGTTACACAGTGGAAGTCCAGGGAGCTAACTTCCGTCTTCTGTCCTTGTACATGTGTGATAATAATTGAATGTTGTCAGCCATCACTTGGGTCAGATTGGAGAATGCTGAAGTTGTGGAGGGAGAAAGGAGTGGGGCAGCACTAAGGAAGGCTTGCAGGAGTCCTGGGATCCCTTCTAGTCATGGACCAGGTCTGACAGGGTAGAGTTGGTGGTGGGACTGGAGCTTAGAAACGGGTGAGGCTGCTCCTGAGGCCCAGCATTTCTTTCAGTCCCTGCTGCTCTTCGTGGCCTGGTTCAAACTCGCAAGAAGCGGAAAAAGCTGCCCTCCTGTAGGAAGGTTAAGGTATGTCTCCTAGGAGTCTTGGGACAGCAGCAGGGCTCTTCCCACTTTGGCCCTTTGTTGTCACCAGGTGCCTTGCCTGTGGGACGGGAATAGGGCTCCTAGGAGTAGGGCTGTGGGCTGCGGATATTGCCACAGCTGGCCCTGTTTCTGCTCTCTGCTGGCCAGCCCCACAGTGTCCACAGCAGCTAGTAGTTTCTGGCTTCTGGAACAGGGACCCTTCCAGGTGCCAGCACTGCCCACTCTGTCTATAGGAGTCCTCTGTCTGATTCCCCCAACTAACTTGTGACTCTGCCCTTGCAGAAGGTGAAGACCCAGAACCCATTGCGCAACTTCAAGCACAAGGGAAAGAAACCTAAACCTGCAGCTTCATCCTCCTAGGATGGCCTGAACCTGAGGACAGTCGGAATTGGGTTTCCTGACCTGGATGGAATAGGCATACTGTTTGTGGGCACACTCTGGTGCTCACTGTCTGGAGATTGAACTCTGAAGAGGCAGCTCTGGGTGCCCCATCTCCTTGGTACCACCAAACTGCCATCTTGCCTCTTACTAGAATAAAGGTTCCAGCTACCCCAGGTTGTGGACCTATGTCTGGCCTGTGAGAAGGGACTACTTTCCAAAACCTCTAGAGTTGACAAACTCCCAGAAGGTGGCAGTGTTTGGCTTTGTTGCTGCATGCAGTTCCTTTCTTGGCCAGCAGAAGTCAGCTTTGCAAGCCTTGAGGAGCCTGTCCTGGTTTTACTGGGCCAGTGTGGGGCTGCATCTGCCCCAGAGCCCTGTGTCCAGTTCCTATATCCCTACTGATCTGAATTAGGCTGATAGATGGCCTTGTACTCCCAGGTCAGGACATTACTATCCAGATGCCCTTGGCTCCCACTAGCACATTCATGTTTAGATTCAGGGGGGTAAGTTAGGAAGTCAAGAGTGTGGCCTGGAGGCAGCCAGGAACGATATGGGTAGATGTGTCCATATTGTTCTTGCAATCATGTGCTGGGTTTGTTTGAGCTGGAGATAAAGACGACCAACTGTGTGGGCCGGGGAGATGGCTCAGTGGGTAAAGTGTTTGCTTTCTAAGCAGTGAGGACCTGAGTTTAGATCCCCAGCGTCCATGTAGAAGCTTGGATCCCCATCCATGTAGAAGTTTGGATCCCCAGCATCCATGTAGTTGTGTATATCTTCCCAACTGGGGTACAGGGGTTGGGGAGGGCTGATGGATCCTTGGAACTTGCTGACTAGCCAGTGTAGCTGAAACAGCAAGCTCTAGGTTCAGTGAGAGATCTTGTCCCCAAAAATAAGATGGAGAGCAATTCAGGAAGAACCTAACGTCAACACCTGGCCTTTACAAAGCAACTCTGAGCATCTCCTGTGAGGTAGATGCTTGTTAGACCACCCGGTGGGTGTGCCCATGACAGGAAGTAGAGATGGCTCAAGAGTACAATATTAGTGCCTCAGCTGTCCTTTCCCATCCTCCTTGACTGCCTTGGACAGTGAGTCCTCTGGCTAAATTGGATGTTGTAGTCATGCTTGTTCTAACATGATACATATGTCTATTTTTTTTTTTTTGTCTTTGTGAGACACGGTCTCCTTGTAGCCCCAGCTGTCCTGGAACTCACTATGTAGACCAGGCTGGCCTTGAACTCACAGAGATCCGCCTGCCTCTGCCTCCCAAGTGCTGGGATTAAAGGTGTGTGCCACCACACCCAGCACAAATGTCACTTTAATCACTATGCTGAGGGCTTGTGTCCCAGAACCCCAATGAAGAGATTGGCGGAGATGACACTAATCCTCTGCTATGTGCCCATGTGGAGTGTACAGGGAAGAGGGTCAACTATGGAGGAGGGCATGGCAGCTGTTAGATGCCTACTTCCCTTCCAACCACCCTTGGGGAAACTGTTCTTGTGTTCTGGCTGGGGTTGGTGGGGCTTAAAAGTGACTCGTTGGGGCTGGTGAGAAGGCCCAGCTGATAAAGGTGCTGCTTACCAACAAGCGTGATGACTTGAGTTCAATCCCTGTTCCCCCATGGTAGAAGGAGAGACCTGACTCCCACACGTTCTCTGACCTCTACATGGGTGCTGTGGCACATACGCCCTTCCCTTGCCACCACATACAAAATAAATTTAAAAAATTTAAGTGACCCAGTGAAGGTGAGGTCCCAGCAGGTGGGTGTGAGTGGGGTTTGGAGTCTGGCCACCCAGCAGTATAGGGCCAGCTCTCCTAGTGCAGTAGCTGGTGTCTCTGGGGCTTTTGCTACCATCCCTCATCCTTATCCCCACAGGTGATATCATGAGTGTTCAGTTGGCCTGTTACCTTCCTTTCTTAGCTGCCAGGGGAACTGCATGTGTAACCCCTAGGGATGAAGGCACATTTGAAGACGAAAAAAGTATGGTTGTCAACAAAGTATGTGACAGGCGAAAAATGACCTTCGCTTTGGGAAATATGCATCAAATGTTAAAAATTGAAAAGGACCTGAAAAAAAGTGTGGAGCTTTTTAAAGGAGAGGACCCTGACCATGATGATAATGGAGATCAGGGTGTGTCTGGAAACCTCTGGACCTAGTGTGAAAGGTTCAGTTGTTTTCTAAACCAGCTAATTCTCTGCCTACATCTGCCAAGGATTAATGAGTGAGCTTTTGAGGAACTCGTTTGTGGGACTTTGGCCTTCACGGTTCGTGTTCCCGGGAGACAGTAAGGTTGGAGTTGAGTGGATAGACGCCTCAACTCATGTCATCGTCCTTTCTCAGAAGATGATTATCATTAGATGTCCACTTTGCGGAAGGGGTTGCAAGTTGCTGCTTTTCTATTTATGACAGCCTTTGTATTTTTAAAGCAAGGAAGGGAAAGAATGTGGTTCATTGCAGAGGGCCAAGAGACTTGCTGCTAGGCACACATACATATATATCACATACTCCTCTTGGGAGGTCTTTGGAAATGGATGGGTCCAGCCTTTGTATTCACCCACCTGACTGCCCACAAATATACCAACAAAAGGCGGGGATTGGCATTCATTGTACCAAGGGTGTTTGGCCACAACAGCTACAGAGCAAGGCACACAAGAGTCCAAATAATCACCCCAAGAGCTGGTCCCATGGTGCAGCAGCACACCCAGCATATCATGGTCTCGGTGATTGGGCCCTAACACCACAGCCACTTACTGGTCATGTGACCTCATGATGAGGGGACACTGCCTTTCTTGACTACCCTGTAAATAGCAGTAGCATACTATGTGGAGGGCCCCTCTGAGGGCAGATGAGTGAAATATGGTGCAGCCTAGTCACCTAATACCCTCATTGCAGCCCCACCCAAGGTGAGTGTCCACCCAAGTTTGCCCCCCAGACTCCCATGTACACTGAATGATGTAAAGATCTTCAAAATACAGCTGTGGTATGGTTCAGTGGTGCTTACCTAGCATGTGAAAGACTCCAGGTGCCATTTTCAGGGACACAAAACGAAACACAAGTGCTTGCTCTATTGATCTAGGGAAGGCCTGGAATTCTACATTTCCCCAATTCCCCTCCCATTTGAGGCCATCTGACTCATCCTTTGATGGCCAGACCACCATTTGAAGTTTACCATCCATCCATCTTACAGGTGAGCAAACAGGTTCAGATCATATATCCAGCCTAGTACCACTAGTTGGCTAAGTGACAGTGAGGGAAGGTCTTGTATGTCAGTCTCCAGTCTGAAAAGAAGTGGAAGACTTGAGTTCAGAACTGTTGTGAGGCTGTCCTGTCCCTTTGCAGGACAGCAACGGGGAGTGTGGACATTCAGTTACCTACCTCCAAATTCCACAAAATATATATCTAGTCAAGGTTTATCTGAAAATATTTGTTTTTTTACATAAACCTTATCTACATAGCACATGATAATTAAAAGTACCAGATTGGGGGCTGGAGAAATGGCTCAGCAGTTAAGAACACTGGTTGTTCTTGCAGAAGACCTGGGTTTGAATCCCAGGACCCACATGGCAGCTAACAACTGTCCATAACTCCAGTCCAGGGGATCCAATGGCCTCTTCTGTCTTCTGCAGGCATTGCACGACATGGGTGCACTTACCTACATGCAGGCAATACACTCATACACATAAAATATATGAAGTACCAGACTGGTGGAACTAACCTCATTGGATGTTTAACAGCCATAGTTTGAGGCCTATACTAATGTGGTCAGAGGGACTTAAAGGACAGTTTTCTCCCTTTGCCCTCCAAGGTTGACTAAGTTCCAGGGGAACATCTCTCAAAATGTCCTGTAACTGTGGTGAGTCACCTGTCCTCTTATTCAGGGAGGACATGGAGACCCCACGAGATGAACCAGTGTCCAGTCTACAAAGAGGAGGGTCGACTCAAAGAAAACATTCATGCTTCCAAGTGAAACCAGACATGGCTGAGCAGGACCTTTGACTTATCTTCACATAGATGGAACTGGTGAAAGGAGCCAGGAGCGCCTCAAGTCCATGTGACACCTGAGGAACAGATCCTCAAATAACCTTAAGTGTAAAAATAAATTGATTTATTTAGGCCAACTATGTGGTCTTAAACACCCAAAAGGAAAGTATAACCAAAGAGTAAAGGGGTCAATATAATTCTTTGAGTCCATGTGTATAGCTGAAGGCTACATAACAAGAAACAATGCCAGGAGATGGCTCAGCGGTTAAGAGCACTGACTGCTCTTGCAGAGGACCCGGGTTCGATTCCCAGCACCCATATGGTGGCTACAAACCGTCCTTAACTCCAGTTCCAAAGGAATCTGAAGCCCTCTTCTGACCTCCACGGCATTGCACGACACGGGTTCACTCACATACATGCAGGCAATACACTCATACACAAAATTAAAATAATAATAAAATATTTTTTAGACAGTTAGACTTATTTCTCATTGATGATTTTGTTCCTAACCAAAAAGTGCTGCTCAGATGTAAGACTTCAAATCTTGGTCTCCAATACTGTAGACCCCACCTGTAGCTAAGGGAGACAACCAGCTATTGTTCTAAAATGATGGATAAATTTTTCTCCCCCTATCTAGACATCTTTAAGAGGGAACTGACTCTGATTCTAACCACTCCAACAGCTATCAAAATACCTGAAAACAAATCTTGAATCCATCACTCTAGAGTCCAGCCTTGGAAGACAAAAGAAATATGAGGAGGAACCTGACAGAGGGATGCTTTTGGAAGCCCTTGTCAAGAAATTCCAATGGACTCTCATATGAACATTTGAAAATTGCCATGTTCTCACTTTTTTCTAGTTCCCGCTCTAGAACTTATGCTAATTACTCTTGCCTTTATTTCTCCTTCACATCTCCTAGTCACGATTCAAGGACTTTCTTTCCCCCCTAGAGATAAGAGTAATGCAATTTGGGAGTCTTTTAGATAGACCCACTGAAGGGGTACTCCAATTGCCTCACTCTGCGTCCCTGCTCAGCATGGAAGAGGCCAGAGCGGTCTGCGTCCCAATTCCCTACTGGCAATTTGGGTAACCTCTTCAGAGTATGCTGTGATAAGAATAGGAGATAGGAATTGGCTAGGCAGTTAGGATAAAAAGACCCCAAAGAAAAGTAGCCAGTTTCTTGGCTAAAAATCAAAATGTCCTTGGGACTGTTAGCAACATACTCTTTTTCAAAGGCCAAAGATGTCAAAAATATTTGGGAGCTTGTATCTAATCCTTAAAAGATTTTAGGGATACCTCTTCAGAGGGGGGGTGGAATGTTAGAGTAGCCAAAAGCCCCATAAAAATAAATAAATCAATCAAAGAAGAAGAAAGAGTACATGAAGTTATCAGAAAAAAAGTGATGGGGAGATATGGGAGGAGTTGGAGGGGAGGGAATGGGCATGGATTTGATCAAAACACCTTATATGCATGTATGAAATTCTCAATAAATTATTTGTCTAAATAAAAAAATTCAACAAAATAAAAGAAGATTCCCTATCAAAAAAAATTGGGGGCTGGGGTTACAGCTTAGTGGAGGAGCACTTCCTACCATGTGTTCCAGCACCACAAAAGGGGAAGAGGGTACTGAGGGTACTTGTTTGTCTGAAAATTGTGTCCTATGCATGCACTAAAGTTGGCAAGCCTGGGGTATTAGCCGTTTCTCACCCAGCATGACCTCCTCCAGGAAGTCTTCCTGAGCCCAGTATGCTTCTCAACTCAAGAAGCTCCAGTTGCTGGTGTCCTGCCTCACCCAGCTGTGTGGGCATGCTTTAGTGGCAGGATCTCCCCAAATTATTTGTGTGTTCCTGGGTCCAGCCACTCACCACTAAAAGCTTTGTCCTGAGAGTGTCAGGGCCTCAGGATTTCTCTTTTCACACCGTTCTCTGGCCCAAGAGGCTTGAGAAAAATCTCCAGGTAAAAGGGGCAGGAGCTGGGCATGGTGGCTTTTAATTCCAGCATTGGGAGGCAGAGGCAGGTGGATCTTTGTGAGTTCCAGGCCAGCCTGGTCTACATAGTGAGTTCCAGGACAGCTGGGGCTACAGGGAGATTCTATCTCAAAAAGAAAAAGGGGGCTTTTCTTTGGTAAAGTGCTTACCTTGGGTTTAGTCTCCAACACAGCGTAAATCAGGAATGGTGACACATGCAAGTAATTCTATCACTCAGGAAGTGGAGGCAGAAGGATCAGAATTTCAGGATTATCTTTGGCTACATAACAAGTTTGAGGCCAGCTTGGGCTACATGACATCTTGTCTCCAAAAAACAGTAGGTTTTAGCGTTCTCATTGTATAAATGAGGGTGGACCCAGCATCACATAGCTAATGAGTAGCAGAGCAAGAGTTGAAACCCTTACTCCTGTGTGGTACTCTGAGGGTAGCTCTCTGGAGAGTGCCTCCTTGGGAATCCAGCATGGGCTTCTGTGAGCCAGGCTATTTTCCTTTGGGCCCTCATACTGAGGGGATAGCTGAGAAGCTTATGCCCCAGAACTGCTCTTGTTAGCATGTGCTTTCTGAATTTGTTTCTCCTTCCTTGTCCAGATGTACATATTTATGTGGTTATGATCAGGGTAAGGCTACATCCTGTTCTGTGTCTTGCTTTTTTATAGTTTGTATTTTCTTACTATGTGTTTGGCTGCTATAACAAAATTCCAGAGTCTGGAAAGCTTATAAACAACAGAAATTTATTTCTCATAGTTCTGGAGCCTTAGAAATCCAAGGTCAAAGCATTGTCAGCGCAGAGTCTGGTGAGAGTCTTCAGCCTGGTTTACTGATGGCACTTCCTAACACATTGGTGAATTGACTGAAACATGAATTGGTGTGTGTGAAGGGGGTCAGCACAAATATTCAGCCCATAGCTAAATGTTTCCCTGTACAGGCTGGCAGAGGAAACAGTTAGCTGCAGTGACCTCTTCAGAATGTTTTTCATATTCTGTTGCATAGTCTTATGGGTCATGCTCTTGTAGTTAAACACTTCGTGGGAAGATTCCAGGTCTTCTGCATCCTACATGCTGTGGTTCCTTGTATTCACTTGTAGGTAAACAGGGGGCCTTTTTCTTCCTGGTATTGACTGAGTGAGCATCTGTCATCTTTAGGAGATGAAGTTTCAGAATAAGTGGGAGAGTAAGTGTGGCCTACTGGAAGAAATCACTTGATATACTGCTTCAGGAAGGGTGGAGACAGGGAGAGTGGGGTTCAGGAAGCTTATTTGATGTGATTTTTCATACAAAACTGAAAGATGTCTGTGACAGGGTTATTTGTAGAGCACTCTTGAGAGTTTACACAGGGCTTTCTTTCCTACACTTTATTTTATCCTGACCAGAGGCCTTGCAATCATTATCCCAGTTACACTGATGGGTAAGAGATTCATAGCAGTTAAGCAAACAGCTCAGGTTCCCATGGCTTCTGAATGTTCAAGTTCAGATGTAAACCCCAAGCTTCAGCTCCTGGATGTGACATTGAGCAGCTTGTAGGTTACAGAGCATCTCAGCCATGCCTTAGTGTCTGCCTAGCCTGATGCAGTGTCCTCTTGCCACAGAGTGGAGTACATGGAGAAGAGCAAGCATCTGCAAGAGCAGCTCAATGAACTCAAGACGGAAATTGAGGCCTTGAAACTTAAAGAGAGGGAAACGGCCCTGGACATCCTGCACAATGAGAACTCAGATAGAGGTGGTACCAGCAGCAAGCACAATACCATTAAAAAGGTACCTGGAGTCTCCTGAGTTTTACTGATCAGGACATTCATTAATGAAATGTGAGGTTGGCATCTGGTTTCCTCAGAAGCGGACTCATTAGACTGCTGTCATTTTTTTTTTCCACATGTACTTAGTTGAGGGAATTTTTCAGCTCCTGACAGAAAGGGAATTTAATCTGCCAATGACCATGAACCCATTGGCTTGATGGAAGCGGAGCTTGTGTTAAAAGCTCTGATGAGATGAATCCCTGTTCAAGGATGGGTTTTGATCCATCACTGAGCACTAAAGTGGTTCCGTCTTTTAAGCAAATGGGACTTATGCCCAAGGAGCTGCCTTACTTAATGAGGAGGCACAATGAATTAGAGGCTGTTGAATGAAGTTGCCTCTAGTCTTTTTGTGTTATATTCTGATTTTTTAACTTTTTTCATACTTAAAGGGACATGTATAGGAGAACCTTAATGTTTTTAAAAAATGAGTTTTTGGCTAGGCGTGGTGGCGCACGCCTTTAATCCCAGCATTTGGGAGGCAGAGGCAGGCGGATCTTTGTGAGTTCGAGGCCAGCCTGGTCTACATAGTGAGTTCCAGGACAGCTGGGGCTACAGGGAGACCCTGTCTGAAAAAGACAAAAAAAAAGAGGTGGGGGGAGGAAAGATGGTAGAAGGGATTCACTTGGCAAGGCTGGACTCTGCACCCTAGCACAGCAGGCGTGATTTAGCAGGCTCTCACGTCACCTCCATGACTCAGAGCTGAGATGGGAGGCCCCAGCTGCACTCCCCCAAGTCCAGGGATGCACCATGGACCCTGTGTTTGCCAAGGTTAGGTAATGGGTGTGAGTACCCCATACCTCTATGCACCAGCTCCATGGGCAGGGACTGTCCAGCTGGGAGGCTTGTTGCAGGCCCCTTTCATCCTTCCTTTGGTCTTGACAGTCCATGGTGTGACCTGTTGGCTTAAGGTTAGAAAATGCAGTGTAGTTAAGGGGATCACTGCAGAAGACAAGTCCTTGGATGAAGGCCACCAGCTAGCTCTCGGGGCTATTGTATTAGAAACTCCATAGATAAGCATAAAAGGGCAATCTCCCCAGCCTCATCCCAGCTCAGCATGGACACATGGTGTCCATTTTCCCATGCTCAGAGGTTTGGGTCCATCTTCCTATGCTCAGCTGCCTGGACCCAACTTCCCATGCTTAGAGGCCTAAGTTTAATGTTCTTGGCCCTCCTCAGGTTGAGACCTTCCCCTGGGAGAACCTGTAACCTAGAATGAAGTCCTGTTTGCCTCATCCTTCCCTTCCACAGCATAGGCTGGCATAGCAGACTCAGAGCTGCTGGTCTGACACCCTGGGCATGGGGACAAAGAGCCAGACAGCAGTGCCCTGACTACAGCTATGCTCCTGGAGCAAAGAGCCCAGTACGTTCATGGAAATGTAAAGATTGGCCCCTTGTAGGGGCAATGATCCTTGGTGTAGGAGGCATAGTCTCAGGAGCCAGGACCTCAGTCTTGAGCAGCAGAAGCTACACATGGTGATTGACAGACTGAATGCTTGGGGAGCAGGTGGGAGAGGGGCTGCATAGACCTGCTGTGACTGCCAGAGCAGGAAGAAGTGTCTGTTGCCAAAGCAGACAGTCAACAGGTAGGATTTAGGAGGGAGCTCAGAGATGGCCTCAGCATAATCACGGAGGAGGCAGGAAGTAGATCAGTGGCTTAGCAAAGGCTTCCTGCAGGATGGGCATTCTCAACTAGGGGCTGTTTTCCCCAATGGGGCATTTCACAAGGTGTGGAGATATTTTATTTTGTCATATCTGGGTAGTGGAGGCTCTTGGGGAGAGGCCAGGGTTTGCTGCTGAAGTCGACAGTGCACAGGGGAGCCACAGCTGAGATCTGCATTGAATGTCAATTGAAATTCTGCTGCCACCAGCTGATGGCAGGAGAGAGGGGGTGTCAGGTGCCAGGCATGGGAAAGCAGGGAACCCCAGGACACCTGTAAGGAGTGTTCGCAGCTTCAGAGAAGAGAAAACCCATGGCAGGAATGGGAGGAAGAGATTGCCTATCTCTGGGGTCAAGTGACATTAATGGTGCAGTGGTTGAATAGGTCACCCCACACCACAAGTTGGAGCAGTAAGCTCTGTCAGGTCTTCCTGCTCCACTATTTTCTTAGAAAATTGGGGCAAAATATACATAATAAAAATTACTTTTTACCTATTCTAAGTGTATGAGTCAATGGTATTAAGGGCATTCACAGCTGGATGTGGTGATACATACTTGTAATTCCAGCTCCTTGGGAGGCTGAGACTACAGGATCATGAGTTTGAGGCCAGCCTGAGCTACAGAATGAGACCCTGTGGCCCCTACCCTGATATAATGTGTGAACTTCAGGAGAACCACAAGCCTTATCAGGGAAAGCCATAAATCCCTTAAAGTGTCTAACTGGCCCTAAATTGGCAGCCTGGCCTTGCTCAAGCCTGGCTCTGCTCACCCCTTATCTGTAGATCACGCTCAAGCCTGAGAGAAAGTGTTTGTGGAGCCCACCTGTCTCCTCTAAGGCCATAGATAACACTCCTGACAGTTTCTGAGGAAATAATCTTGAGAAGGAGACCGTCAATTACTCCAAGGACACCAAGCCCAGGCACTAACTCAACTCCCCACTAAGTGCAGCCATGTGGCACAATCCTGGTATAACCCCCCCCCATTTTCTTTGTCTAGTTGTAGAAGCTTGGTTCCCACAGACAGCCTCTACCTCTCACTGTATCTTTGAATAAAGGAAGATCTATTCCTTGCCTGTTGCAGGTCTGGCTCTGTTTTCTTGTCTCCTATTGTTCTAGCTTTCCTTTTATTTTCCAAAAATCTAACACACCCCAAATCCACAAGATCTTGTGACCATCCCAGCACTTTTTAATTTTTATTTTATGTGTATGAGTGTTTTGCCTTCATGTATTTAAGTGTACCACATGCATGCAGTTCCCATGGAGGTCAGAAGAGGGTGCATCAGATCCCCCGGAACTGGAGTTAAAGAGGGTTATTAGCTGCCATGTGGGTTTTGGAAGCCAATCCTGGGTCGCCTGCAAGAGCGGCCAGTGCTTTTAACTGCTGAGCCATCTCTCAGCACTGAGAACTTTCCTTTTGTTTGTTTTGAGTCAAGGTCTCACTCTATAATCCAGGATGGCCTTGAATTTGTGGCAATCCTATCTCAGCCTGCCAGGTAGTGGGATTATAGGCACGCATCATCATGTCTGATTTAAGATTTTATTTTATTTGTTGTTTTGTTTTTTTGTTTTAACTTTTTGAAACAAGGTCTCATTATATAGCCTGGGCTGGCTTGGAACTCGCTATGTAGACCAGGCTGGCCTTGAACTCACAGAGATCTGCCTGCCTCTGCCTCCCAAGTGCAGGGACTACAGGTGTGCGCCACCATGGCCAGCTCCTAATATTAAATTTTTTTGTTGTTGGTCTTTTTGAGACAGGGTCTCCCTGTAGCCCCAGCTGTCCTGGAACTCACTATGTAGACCAGGCTGGCCTTGAACTCACAGAGATCTGCCTGCCTCTGCTTCCTGAGTGCTGGGATCAAAGGCGTGCACCACCATGCCCGACCTAATATTTTAATTTTGATGAAAACCAACTATCAGTCTGATGAGAATGCTCAGAGGGTAAAAATGCTTGCCATATAAGTTCAACAACCTGAATTTGATCCCTAGAACTTACAATGGAAGGAAAGAACCAACTCTTGAATGTTGTATTTTGACCTCCATACATACACGTAACTATGGTGATAGAAATTATGACAGTCCACTTCATCCTCCAAAACATGAGCATGGATTGTCTATTTATGTCTTTTAAGTTTTCTTTTAGAGGGGCAGGAGAGATGGTGCAGTGGTTAAGAGCACTGGGGTGCTCTTGCAGAGGACCTGGGTTCCATTCCCAGTATCCACATGGTGGCTCATAACTGTCTGTGACTCCAGTCCAAGGGATCAAATACCCTCTTTTGGCTTCCACAGGCATTGCATGACATGGCACACTTACATGCAGGCAAAATACCCGTACACGTAAAATAAAAATAAATAAATTAACTTGCCAAGGTGGACGGGGAGAACATCATGGGGTCCCACCTCAAGATGAAGAGCTACAGGTGATCAATGGATGCTGAGGGAGGGAGAATCGGTTTTCTCCAAGGACTAGCTCCATGGGAGGTTGTCTAATTCCAAATGGAGCCCTAAACATGGATACACAAGCACCACTAAATGGACTCGGTGCATTATATATTTGTGTATGTATATTTATAACTGTATGCATGTGTAACAATAATCAAAGAAATTAAGAGGGAGTTGGGGGACATAGAGGAGTTGGTGGGGGACTGGGAGAGATGGGAATGCAAAGACAATACTCATATATGAAATTCTCAAAAATAAAAATATTAACAATAAGACATTAAGTTTAATCCCAGCCCTTGGGAGGCAGAGGCAGGTGAATATCTGTGAGAGCAAGGACAGCCTGGTCTACACAATGACTTCCAAGAGGGCTGGGACTAGGGAGACTGTCAAAACAAAACAAGATAAAAATATTTTATTATTTTTTATGTGTCTGAGTGTATTGCCTGCATGTATGTTGCCTTGTTTTTGTTTTTTTTGTTTTTTTTTTCTGGAGCTGAAGACTGAACCCAGGATCTTGTACTAGGCAAGCGCTCTACCACTGAGCTAAATCCCCAACCCCTTGCCTGCATGTATGTAAGTTCACCTTTGTTGTGCAATGCCCATGGAGGTCAGACAAGGCATTGTATCCCCTGGAACTGGAGTTATGGACAGTTGTTAGCTGCCATGTGGGTGCTGGGAACCAAACCTGGGTCCTCTGCAAGAGTAGACAGCACTCTTAACCATTGAGCCATCTCTCCAGTCCCAGAATAGTGATCTATAGTTCTCTCTGATCTATAGTTTCTCTCTCTCTCTCTCTCTCTCTCTCTCTCTCTCTCTCTCTCTCTCTCTCTCCTCTCTGTCTCCTAAGTACTGGAATTATAAATGTGTCTAATTACACCTGATTTGTAGCTTTCTTGTAATGTCAGGATATCATAGGAGCAGGATGATCCCCTAGAATTATGTATTGGTTTTTCATTACTATAATGAAATACTTGAGACTGAGTAACCTAATAAAGAAAAGATGTTTAGAGGCTAGAAAGATGACTCAGCAGTTAAGAGTATGTACTGCTCTTGCAGAGGTCCTAAGTTTGGTTTCCAACACTTATGTTGGATGGATCACAACTGCCTATAACTCCAACTCCATGGGGATCCTGTACCTTGACCTCTACAGGCACCTGCACTCATGTGCATATACCCACACATGTACACATAATTAAAAATCTTTTTTAAAAGATGTTTATTTCATGGTTTGGGAGGTTAGAAGTCCAAATAGCATAGTGACAACCCTATGGGGGTGCCATGGTAAATCGCAATGGTGAGGGCAGCCTGACATGGTAAGGCACCAAATCCATAGAGAGATTGAGGAGGCTCAGACCTTTATAACAACTTGCTGTGAAAACTCAGAGGTGCCAAGAGGGCTGTCTTAATCCTTCCCACAGGCAGTTCCCTTAATAGCCGCAGGACTTCCAGCTAGGGCCCACCTTTTAAAGGTTTTATATATTACCACTCTGAGACCTAAATCCTCTTAAGGTGTCCATCACCTCTCATATTACCACTCTGAGAATGCAGCATCCTAGTTCCAACTTTTGATTACCACTCTTTGAACCAAGCTTCCAACACACACAAATCAACCCCAAAACACAGTAAATGAGTAAAGAAATGCTCTTTCCTCTTCAATGTTTTGGAATAGTTTGAGAAAGTTTGGTATTGATTCTTCTGTAAAAGTTTGGTAGAATTCACCAGTGAAACCATCTGGTCCTAGACTTTTCTTTGGAGAGAGTTAAAAAAATTACTGATTCAGGTTCCTTACTAGTTAATGGATCTATCTAGACAGATTTTCAATTTAAGGGTTTTGGAGCTGGATGTGGTGGCACATACCTTTGATCACAGCACTGGGGAGGCAGAGGCAGACAGATCTCTGTGAGTTTGAGGCAAGTGTGAGCTACATAGTGAGTTGCAGGACAGTTGGAGCTACAGGGAGACCCTGTCTCAAAAAAAAAAAAAGGCAGTTTTGGACCAGGCCTGGTGGCACACATCTTTAGTTCCAGTACTTGGGAGGCAGAGGAGGGCAGATCTCTAGGAGTTCAAAGTCAGCCTGATCTACGCAGTGAGTTCCAGTCAACTGTGGTTACATAGTGAGACCTTGACTCAAAGAGAAAAAAAAAGTCAGACACTGAGTACTAGGCAATTTATGCATTTCTTCTATGTTATTCAATTTTCTGGTATTCAAAGTTGTATTACTTATTTCTATAGTTAGTAAAGTTCTCACCTTTATTTCTTTGTGCGTGTGTGCATACGTGCATGCGTGTGTGTGTGTGTGTGTGTGTTTGTGTTGGGGTAGAGGAGTGAACCCAGGGCCTCAGACATGCCAAGCACATACTCTACCATTGAGTTATACTGTTAGCTCCTAAAAATATAGCCTAACGACCATTGTTCTTTTGTTGTTGTTTTTATGTAAGAGACAGGCTTTCAGCTGGGCGTGGTGGTGTACGCCTTTAGTCCCAGCACTCAGGAGGCAGAGGCAGGCGGATCTCTGTGAGTTCAAGGCCAGCCTGGTCTACATAGTGAGTTCAGGCCAGCTGGGACTACAGGGAGACCCCGTCTCGTAAACACACACACACAAACACACACACACACACACACACTCACACACACACACACACAAAAAGACAGGCTCTTACTTTGTAGTCTAGGCTGGCCTCAAACTATCAATTTTCTTGGCTCAGCTTTCTGACTGGTGGGATCACTGCCTGCACCATCACACCTGGAATTTCTTCTTTTTATGTTGTGTTGTTATGTTATGTTATGTTATTTATTTATTTATTTATTCATATGTATGTTTGCTTACATGGGTTTATGTGCACCATGTGTGCAGCAGTTCACTGAGGCCAGAAGAGGGTGCCAAATCCCCTGGAACTAGACTTGCAGGTGACTGTGAACCACCTGATGTGGGTACTGGGAACCACCTGAGTTCTTTGGAAGACTAGCAAGCACTCTTAACCTTTGAGCTATCCTTCCAGCCCTCATTACCTTTTCTTTTTCCTTCCTTCCTTCCTTCCTTCCTTCCTTCCTTCCTTCCTTCCCTCCTTCCTTCCTTCTTTTTTTTTTTTCTTTTTGAGACAGGGTCTCCCTGTAGTTCCAGCTGGCCTGGAACTCACTATGTAAACCAGGAAGGCCTTAAACTCACAGAGATCTGCCTGCCTCTGCCTCCCCAGCACTGGGATTAAAGGCGTGAGCCACCATGCCCAGCTTCATTACTTTTTTTTAATGGAGGTTTTGCCAAGTTGTCCAGACTGACTTCAAACTCCTTCTTTTCCTGCCTCAGCCTCCCAAACAGCTGTCATTACAGATGTGCACCACCACACCCAGCTGGAAGGTATTTAAATTTTTCCTTTGTGTTTCATTATTTAACCCACTGGTTGTTAAGAGTGTGTTTTAGTTTTTTTGCATTTGTGATTTTTTTGTGCTTGATTTCTAGTTTCATTCCATTGCTACCACAAAAGACACTATTATTTCAATCATTTAAAATTTATCAAGACTTGATTTTTAGCCTAACATATCGTCTCCCCTGGAGAATATTCTATATGTACTTGGGGAAAATGCAGTTTATAGATGTATGCTACCATGCAAGCTTTACAGAAATTTGCTTGAATATCAGGAGCTAAGCAAGCAAACAAGCCACACACGCTTGTGCATGTATGCATGCACGTGTACACAGATGAAACTAGGAGAGAGAGAGAGAGAGAGAGAGAGAGAGAGAGAGAGAGAGAGAGAGAGAGAGAGAGAGAAACAACAACAGTTAAATAAATGAGCAAAAACATGGCCTCCTCCCATCCAGGTAGAGTGTCTGGGGCTCTCCCTTTAGTATTTAGTTAGGTTTGCACTGAGGCTAGCAAATAGCCTTAAGGTGAATAGCTTTCCAGGTCTTTCTTGAACATGTGCCTTCCTTGGACATGAATGTGGCTTTCTAAATTCCCTGTATATACACACAGCTTCTTTTTTTTTGGACAATATGAAGCAAAGTTGGAGTTTATTAAATAAAGAAGGGATTTATTAAGTGTGTGGCTTATTAAGAAAGAAGTATATGCTTAAAGTGGAGGGAAAAGAAAGGGAGAGAAAGAGAGGGAGAGAGGGAAGGACATCTATCATCTATTTATCTATCTCTATCTATATTTATCATCTAACTATCTATCATCTATCATCTATCTATTCATCTAACTATCTATCATCTATCATCTATCTATCTATCTATCTATCTATCTATCTATCTATCTATCTATCATCTATCGAGAGAGAATATTAAGGAAAGGACTATAATATATACCCAAGAGTAGGCATGGGCTTCTCAGGGGACAGTTGCAACTTGGATTTTGGACAGTTTATTTATGTTATGAACAAACTTTAATGGAAAGGCAGATTGTTTATGGGTTAAAGTGTGGAAAGTGTGGAGGATTTCAGGAATGGATGGGAATTTACCCCCCTTTATTATCTTTATATAGCGTTTCCGGGTGTGTCATGGAGTCATGTGCATGTTGGAAGCAGGATGGAGATGCCATTATAATGAAGCAAGGGGCAGATGGCCATCATTTCTTTCAGCCTTGTTGGTTCTAACTGGCTTTAGTGCAGCTCTGATTGCATCAGCCTTCCTCTGCCTGGAAGCTTGCCTTTTTCTCCCCCTGAGTATGCATCAGGTCTCATTTCTCCCTCAGAGATTTTTATCCTTAATCTTAAGGGGCTGAAGACAAGCAGAGATCATTTTCTATAACTATTTCTGGGTGGCTTTGGGCTGCTGGTCCTGCCTTTGCAGGGAGAGGACCTCACTGGCTATTTCAAAGAAAGTCAGAGATCTTTCTGGTGGCTCTGTGGTGGGGAAGGAGTGGAAACCTTTCAGGAACATCATTTTGGCAGAGATTGTTGACTTCTAGAAGGTTAAAAATGTAGACAGCAGCCCAGCGTGGTGCATATGCCTACAGTACCAGCACTGGGGAGGCAGAGGCAGGTGGATCTCTGTGAGTTCAAGGCCAGCCTGGTCTACATAGTGATTTCCAGGACAGCTGGGGCTACAGGGAGACCCTGTCTCAAAAAAGACCAAAAAAAAAAAAAAAAAAGCAGAGACAAAATATAAGGACCAGAATAATGGTTAGCAGGCCAGAAGAATGGTGGCACAGGCTTTTAGTCCCAGCATTCAAGAGGCAGAAGCAGGAAGATCTCCTAGCACAAGCACCTTTGATATAGCTGCCACCATAGGGTCCAGGGCCTAGGATCTGGGCTTCACTTTGCTGATCTAAAGACCTTTGAATTCTTGCTTCCAGACAATTCAAATATCCTATGGTTGGGGAAAACAACATAAAGTTACTTTATGAAATTGAGAGTATATCTGAAGGTATATTAAAATAACAAAATGGGGGCTGGAGAGATGGCTCAGCAGTTAAGAGTACTGGCTGTTATAGTACTGGGTTTGGTTCCCAGCACTATATGGCCGTTAACAACAACCGTCCATAACTCCAGTTCCAGGAGATATGATGCCCTTTTCTGACCTCCATGGGCTTTGCATAACATGGTTGCACTTACATACATGCAGGCAATACACCCAAACACACAAAATAAAAATAATAAATAAAAAATTTTAAATAACAAAATGTGAAAGGCTAGGTGTGGTGGCTCACACCTGTAATCCCAGGACTCAGGAGGCTAAGACAGGAGGATTTCTGTGAAGTCAAAGCCAGCCCTGGGCTATATAATGAGTTCCAGGTCAGCCTGGGCAACAGAGTGAAACCCTGATGTGCATGTGTGCATACACACACACACACACACACACACACACACACACACACACATACTCATAATGGAAGGAAACACTCCGTGTTAGTAGTGGGACTGGGGAATCTGGACATTTTGTGACTGCTGAGTAAGATGTCATAGGTGTGGAGGGAGACTATGGGAGTCTGTCACCTTTTCTCTTGGGACACTAAAATAGCTGTTTTGAATGTCCTAATTTCCCAGCTTCTCCTCTGGGCTGCAGATGATCCCTTTTAGGTCACTACCTATAATCTCTGCTCCAGGGAGAGGCCTGTTTTTTAAAGCAAAACTGTAACAGAATTTGAATCAGTCCTTCAGGTATCATCCCCCACCCCAAGCAATCCTTCTCTGGATGGAGAGAGGGGATTGGGAACTGTACTGCTGCTGCTTTAAGAGGCGACTGCAGCCACACTGGGGAAGAGGCAGGGCAAGGTGAGCAAAAGCACCATAAAGTTTCCTAGTGTTTTCTGGGAGAGTTTTTTTTCTCTTTGATTGTTTGCTTGGTTGCTATAGACCTTTGTCTGTCTTTTTGGAGTGCCTACAAAGTTCTGATATCTCTGCTTGTTTTTATCAATGTTTCTATAGATAGAGACTACCTTAGAACTTCCTTGTTTGCTGTTTTTCTGATGTCACTCCTAAATGGTGTATTTTGTAACATTATTCATTGATACCTCAGGACTACAAGATGGTTGCCACAACTCCAGATATCCAGTCAATATCCAGGGCATGAAAAGCAGGGAAGGCTAGAGTACCATGCCATCAACCCAAGTCTTGTTTCATAAGGAAATCTAGAACTAGATCATATGGCCACTAGCTACAAAGGGGGGCTGTGGGGACAGGGAGCAGCCCCTCCTGAACTGTAGGCACAGTCCTTCACCAAATAGAGTCCTGGTTCTGATGACAAGAAAAGAAGGTACAAATACTAGGCTGGTTACCCCTAATGAGCCAGAAGTCAACACTATGATTATTCTCATTCACACTGGCCAGAGGACTGCCCGGCAAAGAGAACATGGTCCAGGCCAGGTGACTAGCTTAGCAGAGCCACCTTCCTTATCTTTTCACATGGACCCTCAAACTTTGAATGCAGAGAAGCCAGTGAGTGAGCACTCCTGACAACTCTGGGGACAGACTACACAGCTTTCCTGTGCACACTGCAAGGCATCCACTTGAGGCCTGGCTACCAAGGACTGCTTTGCCCTATGCTGCAACCCTGACTTAGTAATGGAATGCTATCCTGGTCCCTTCTCCAGGCTCACTGAATAACCACATTTTAGTCACAGTTAATCTTATGAATAGTAAAAAGGAAGTTGAAATGAGAGCTCAGGGCTGGGTATGTCATTCAGTGGTGCAGCATCTGCTTATGATGTGCAAAGCCCTGGATTCAGTCCTCAGTACCACCCTTACCATTCCCAAAACAACCCTGAGGTATCATTTCATCAATTAACAGTTACTAAGTTAGTAAAGTCTGACAAATATAGTGCACGATTAGGTGAAAATGTGGTGAGACACTGCTTATGGTTGCTGGCATCAGTGGAAAGGACCCTTGTCACTATGTATCTGTCAGTTGAGGGTTGGGACCGACCCTTAGCTAGATACCAATATCAGGTAATCTCCTGATGATCCTAGGTTAGACTGAGTACACTTAATAATCATAAACATGGGCTGGGTGTGGTGGTGCCCATCTTTAATCCCAGTGCTTGAGAGAGCAGAGATAGGCAGATTGAGTATAGAGTTTCAGGCTAGCTGGAGCTACAGGGAGATTCTATCTCAGAAAAACAACTACAAAAAGAATCATAAACATGTATTCAAATTCATAAAATATCACCTCCGGGAACTTGTTTTAAGAAGATAAATTTTAAAAGGAAGAAACAAAGAAGTTAGCTGGAAGCTTATTATTTATAATAGTGAAATCTTGGAAGGCCTGGGAAAGTAGAACATTGACTGCGCAGTGGATCATAATCCCAAATAGAAGTGCTGGTCAGAGACCAAAGGCAATGCATATTGATGTTGAAGAGCAGCAGGTACACATGCTGGTGTCATGTTCATGACAGAACATGTATGCCCAGGTGAGGCCTGGAGGGACCCCATGCAGGCCGTGGAGGTAAGACTGATGAAAACCTTCCTCTCTGTCCCCAGTGCGACTGTGTTGCTCTCATACTCTTTGGGCCTCAGAAAAGAACCCAGACCACGGATCTGGGCCCCATCCATCTGGTGCCAGGCTGGACATAGCTGCATAACCCTCATGAGAACTGAGATAAAGAAGACAGGGCTGCAGAGTCCTTCATTTGGGCACTTGGGGTCTTCACATGTCAGTAGCAACTTCTTGCTGTCAGGGTTCTTGATGTGGGAGCACAGTGGCTAAATGTCCCTAGGCTCAGGCTTCCAGGAATGGCCTCAATCAATGACTTGTGCATGTGCAGAAAGTGTCAAGTTCTTATTCTTTGGAGGGAATCCTCTAGAGAGTGTTCCTGCCATCCCCTGCAGGTCCCAGGGGGCAGCGACTGTCTTGAATGCATCTTGAACCATTTCTGCTCATCTCCTGGTTCTTTTAATTAATTCATTAGTTAATTTTTATTTTTATGTGTATGATTGTTTTGCCTGCATGTGTGTAATGCATCTATGTCATGCAGTGTCCTCAGAGGCCAGAGAAAGGAGTCAGATGCCCTGGAACTGGAGTTATGTGCCATGTGGGGTGCTGGGAACTGAACCCAGACTCTCTTTAAAAGCAGCCAGTACACTTAACTGCTGAGCCATCTCTCCAGCACCACGTTTCCTGGTTCTTTACCTGTTCACTTTCCTGCTGTAACCTGAGGTTATCTTCCATTTGCCTTAGAACACTTGTCTCAGCGTCTGTATATGGGGGAACCAGATGACAACACCTAGCCCAAGACGGAAAGAAGTCAGTCTCATGGATGCCATCCAGGAGCAAAGACAGAGCCAGGAGGTGCTGGATGGGGTTATCTATCTGCACAAAAGCAGGTCCTGGACCCTTCCTCTCCGCCTCTGCTGTCCTTTGCCTAAGCCTGGAAAGCTCTCTTTTGAGTTTACTGGGGTCCATGGAACACTGGGTGATGGGGAATAGGCCCCTCCCTGCAACTGTTTCATGGGCAGCTTTGAAGAATTATCAGAAGCTCAGCCTTGGCAATAGGGGCCAAAGTCCTGGCACATTTTTTTGATAGCAGATCCCAAGGGAAGATGGAAGATTCCTATCCAGAAAGAGCAGAAAGTGTGTACTATGCACTGGACCCAGGTAGGGTACAGTGGCCGCCCCAGAGCTCCCAGACAAAGTTGGCCAGTAGACCAGGCCAGCGTCAGAGACAAGAGAGAGACAGAGGGCAGGAGTGAAGAGGAAGGGTGAAGAAAGCAGAGGAATCCGGGGTCTCTCTGTTCCTGTTGGATCCTGAAGGGAACTTCCGTCACTGCTTCACTCCACCCTCAATGTCCCTTTGTTATCTGGCTGTTAATATCAATTAATCACAGTTGCTAAAGGTGATAGCTCAGAGGATGAGTCTGAGCCTACACTTGAAGCTGGTCCCAAGAGGCAGTGGGTCAGAGTACAAGTTAGAGGCCAAGTCCAGGATAATGTTGACACTCTGGAAGCTATGCTAAGCCCCAAGGCCAGAGTCAGACCAGTGGCTAGGGCAGTAGGGGATGAACCATGAGTCTCTTGCTCAGTTGGTTCCACTCTCACTAGGATTCATTTGCATCAGGAAATGAATGGGGACCTGACACCTTCACCAAGAAGCTCCTCTAAGAGGGGGACCCATGGAATGGTGCCTTCTGAAGGGAGGGAACAGTGTGTGAATCATTAACCCTAATCATTGCTTAGCCCTATTGATCCCAATGCTGTCAGACCAGGGCTGTCACTGGGAGGAGGAGGCTGACTAGGGCCTTGTCCTCAGCCATCTCCAGCTGTCTCTGAGGCCTGATCCTGCTTCTCCTTGATCCCTCCCTGGCCCTGGGATGGCAGCTGGCCTGTGGGGCTGGCTACTTTGTGCCCTGCTCCTGAATTCGGTGAGTCTATTGCTCATGGCCACTCCTCAGTGCCTCTCATTAGGGTAAGACAAGCTGGGTGCTTGGCAGGGTGGGAGGGTCATAGGGCTAGGGGAGGTTTTCATGCTTCCACAGGAGAAGTGCTGGTGGAAGGTCTTTAGGTCATGAGGCTGAAGGGACAAAGGGTCCAGAGGGACAGATGGATGGAGACCTCCCTTGTAGTTAAGTGGGATTGAATCAGGTGCTGGAGGTAGGTCCCTGGGTGAATATCACTTGGAATATCTTGGGTTTTAGAGGAAAGATTTGGCTTCTGCCTTTTAAGATCATCACTTGCTCTCAATGGTGGGTGATGGTATTTGGTTTCATGCAGGGGGTGGGACAGAGGGCTCCTGCACAGAACCTCCACAAGGGTCCCCAGCCTCTGGCATCATATGCAGCCCAGGGACTCAGAGAGACAGTAATGTGGGCCCCTCCACAAGGGTCCCCAGCCTCTGGCATCATATGCAGCCCAGGGACTCAGAGAGACAGTAATGTGGGCCCCTCCACAAGGGTCCCCAGCCTCTGGCATCATATGCAGCCCAGGGACTCAGAGAGACAGTAATGTGGGCCCTTCCACCACCTCCATTGGCATCGCTGAGCCTCCATTGGCACTGTAACTGCAGTACAGTACATGCCCTATGATTTCTCCATAGCTCTCCCAGTCCCTTACTCAGTGGACTTCCTTCTCACATACCCTCTCTGGCCTCTCAGTGCTCAGTCAGTGTCTGACTGTGCCAACTAGCTGCAGGGTCCACAGGAGCCATTGATTTTTTTCTGTAGGCCCAGGGTAAGCTATACACACCCATCCACAAGGCTGGCGTCTGCACCTTTTATGAAGAATGTGGGAAGAATCCAGAGCTGTCCGGAGGCCTCACATCACTGTCCAACGTATCCTGCCTTTCTAACACACCAGCCCGCCATGTCACAGGTGACCACCTGGCCCTCCTTCAGCGCATCTGTCCCCGTCTCTACAATGGCCCCAACAACACCTATGCCTGCTGCTCTATTAGACAGCTGATGTCACTGGAGAGCAGCATGTCCATCACCAAAGCCCTCCTTACCCGCTGCCCGGCCTGCTCTGACAACTTTGTGAGCCTGCACTGCCACAATACCTGCAGCCCTGACCAGAGCCTTTTCATCAATGTCACCCGAGTGGCTGTGCTGGGAGTTGATCAACCCTCTGCTGTGGTGGCATATGAAGCCTTCTACCAGCGTAGCTTTGCGGAGCAGGCCTATGAGTCCTGTAGCCGCGTGCGCATCCCTGCAGCTGCCTCACTGGCCGTGGGCACCATGTGTGGTGTATATGGTTCTGCCCTTTGCAATGCCCAGCGCTGGCTCAACTTCCAGGGAGACACAGGGAATGGCCTGGCTCCTCTGGATATCACTTTCCACCTCTTGGAGCCGGATCAGGCACCGGCAAATGGAATGCAGCTTCTGAATGGGGTGATCACACCCTGCAATAAGTCCCAGGGTGAAGGCTTGGCAGCCTGTTCCTGCCAGGACTGTGCAGCATCCTGCCCTGTCATTCCCCAACCCCCAGCCCTGCGCCCCTCCTTCTACATGGGTCGAATGCCAGGCTGGCTGGCTCTCATCATCATCTTCAGTGCCGTCTTTGTGTTGCTCACCTTTATCCTTATTCGCCTTCGAGTGGCTTCTAGCAAGAAAAATGGCAAGGCAGTGGGACCCCAGGCAGCCCCCAGCCGTGCTCAAAAGCGCAGCCTCACACTTCACACTGTCCTTGGCAATTTCTTCCAGAGCTGGGGCACAAGGGTGGCCTCATGGCCGATCACTGTCCTGGTGGTGTCCTTCCTATTCGTGATAGCGTTGGCAACAGGCATGATTTTTATAGAACTCACCACAGACCCTGTGGACCTGTGGTCGGCCCCTAATAGTCAAGCCCGCAAGGAGAAGGCTTTCCACGATGAGCATTTTGGCCCCTTCTTTAGAACCAATCAGGTTTTCCTGACAGCTCTTAACCAGTCCGGCTACATATACAACTCCCTGCTGCTGGGGCCCAAGAACTTCAGCGGGATCCTATCCCTGGACCTGCTGCTGGAGCTGCTGGAACTACAGGAGAGTCTTCGACATATGCAGGTGTGGTCACCTGAGGCAGAACGCAACATCTCCCTTCAGGATATCTGCTATGCTCCCCTCAAACCACACAACACCAGCCTCTCTGACTGCTGTGTCAACAGCTTCCTTCAGTACTTCCAGAACAACCGCACGCTCCTGCTGCTTACGGCCAACCAGACGCTGAATGGCCAGACTTCCCAGGTGGACTGGAGGGACCACTTTCTCTACTGTGCTAAGTGAGTGGATCTGAGGGGAGCAGGTGGGGGCTGCTATGGCTTTCTGGGAAGCAGGCCGGAACATAGCTCCATCCTGTGGAGTCAGCGACAACTCTCACACATGCCCATCAGGGCCATCATGTATCTGAGTCTCTTTAGGCCCCTTCTTGGATTTCATTCTTAGTGTGCCTGCTCTCTGTAGCAAATCTGTATGTGGCCATCGCAGCCCCTCTTTCCTCAAAGCTCCTGGTGTGGCCTTAGTTTAAATCTCAAAGGTATCGAGATGGCTCACCTAGTGTTTGTGCTGCATTGTTTTTGGTTCTTGCCTCTTGTGCCATGCTCTGTCAGGTCCTTAGAAGCCTGGAGATTACCTGGTATGACTAGAAAAAGGTGACTTCGGGCCAGGCCAGGTCTCTGGCCCCAGGCATCAGGCCAGGGGTCCCAGTGCAGTTTCATCCACATCCTTATGCTGTTTGGGGTTCTGTTCATTGCTTTGAACATGTTGGGTGGTAAAACAATACTAGGCCTTGGGGCTGAGGGAAGGGAGATTAGGGGGCCTATAGCACTGGAGGCTCTTGGAGGAAGGAGAGAAGCGAGGTGCACCAAATGGCCTTCTTCTATCCCTCTACTCAAGAAGAGATGAGACTTAAAGCAGCTAATAGCCTCTGAGGGCTATTGTTAAAGCAGTGTTGACCTTGCAGACTTTGGAAAGGGTCCTAGGACTCTAAGGACCCCAGGCTTCACACCCTTTGAGATTCACTAGATTAGAGTAGAAAGCCTTTATCCCCACTCTCAGCTGAGTCTTAAGTGTGGGAACTTCCTAGAGTGTCTGTGCCCTGAGCCAGTGTCTTATCCTCAGAAACAGTAGAACAGAGAGGAGCTGTTGGGCTGCTCTGAGGAGGCACCAGGGATCACTCTTTCATGTCTGTTTTCTTAGAGTCACACTCTTCAGTCTGGGTTGGCCTTAAATTCTTGTTCTTCCTACCTCAGCCTCCTCAGTACTAGGGTTGTAGGCCTACTCCACGATGCTTGACTTATGCTATCTTCATTTTGATTTTGGATGCTCACAACTCTTGGTGATCTGATTATGCTCAGGAAAATTGAGGCTCAGAATAGTATCCTAAGCTGCTCAAGGTCACACAGTAATTAGCTCTCAAGTGGTGCTATTGACCAACATACTCACTTGCTCAGAGAGCTTTGTCTAGTATTCTACTCTGTCTCCACAGAGATGTGCTTTGCAGAAAGAGTTTAGTTGAAGAGGACAGGCCTGCCCACAGGCATTGACTGGTAGCTATGGACACATGACTCTGGTCTCTAGAGTTCAACTTGGAGCATTTCTTTCAGGCTCTGCAAGGGAAGAGGCAGAAAGGCATTGAGACCTGTGCAGGGGACAGGCCATGGCGCAAATCTAGGCTCTTCACTTAAGTGTGTTGCTCACCTGGGAATAGGATAATGACATATCTAGAAAGTCTCACTGTGTGAAGGTACATAGGAAGCTCAGAAAGACCAGCCTACAGGTCCTACCTGGACCAAAGGAGGTGCCCAGGGTAGTCCCCACCCCGTTCTGTGGATTGGGGCCCACATGAGACCTTGTGGGAAGTTGTCCGTTTAGGACCCTCTAGGCCAGGCAGTCTGCAACCAGTGATTCTCCTTTAGGGTGCTGAGGGCCAAGGGCAGAGAGGGCGGGGGCTGAAGGAACCAGGCAGAGCCAGGAAAGGCCCTTTCCCTTTGTGGTTTGTCTCTAGTGCACCCCTCACCTTCAAAGATGGCACATCCCTGGGTCTGAGCTGCATAGCTGACTACGGGGCCCCTGTCTTCCCTTTCCTTGCTGTTGGAGGGTATGAAGGTAAGTGGGGTAGGTCCTAGGAGGCCAGTGAAGGAGCAATAGTAAAGTAGGAATAATAACGAGGAGGGAGGGGCAGGGATGGGTGTTACCAATGTCCAGGGGCCTGGCTTATAGGGGCTACACATGATGCATCCTGCCTCCTCTCTGATTCTCCCCTCATCTTCTCATAATGCTGCCCAGGGGATCTAGTTTTGTGTGGGGGCCCAAAGGCCTTGCCTTTGACTGGGTGAGGGAAATGGAGCATGAGATAAGGCCATTATTGGGATGGGGAAGGCAGAGAGGAACCAGAATGGGAGAAGTCAGGGGTATAGTTGGAGGAGGAGGGAGGCAAGGGCACAGGAGGAGGGACCCGAGTTTCTCTTCCCAGGGGAGGACTACTCTGAGGCAGAGGCACTGGTCATGACCTTCTCTCTCAATAACTACCCTGCTGATGATCCCCGGATGGCCCAAGCCAAGCTCTGGGAAGAGGCCTTCTTGAAGGAGATGCAAGCTTTCCAAAAGAGAACAGCTGACAAGTTCCAGGTTGCATTCATGGCTGAGGTAGGAACTGCAGGGTTCCTGATTCTACAAGAGCAATCCCATCTTGGGTCAGTCAATTCCAATGTGCCCATCCTGGCCCTCCCTATTCTTCTGAGTGGCCCTAAATGGTGAGCACCTGTGCCCACATACATGGTATTTGCTAGAGGCTTCCCCAGGGCATGCAGCGACTACTCAGCACAGAAACCTGTGTTGTCAGTGGGCTGGTTGTATGCTTACAGCGCTCTGTGGAGGATGAGATCAACAGCACCACTATCAAGGACCTACCCATCTTTGCCATCAGCTACATTATTGTCTTCTTGTACATCTCCCTGGCTCTGGGCAGCTACTCCAGATGGAACCAAATACTGGTGAGAGTGAGAGGGACACAGCATGGGGGACTCAGGGCCTTGTACATTTCTAGAAGGCCTTCTAAAGTTTTCTTACAGAGGGCACCTTAAAATAGCAAGTTGGACGTATATAAAAGAGACTCCTCCAAAAGACAATATTTCTTAGATGTGTTCTATGTTGAAGGGTTGAGTTTTCTTTCTACTCTCTAACATATCCACTATCCAAATGCAAACCTAATATTTAAAAATGCCTTGTGGGGTTGAAGAGATGACTTGGTGGTTAAAAGCACTGGCTGCTCTTGCAGAGGATCTGGGTTCAATTCCCAGCACCCATATGGTGGCTAATAACTGTAACTGCAGTTCCAGGGAAATCGAATGCCTTCTTCTGACCTCCTCAGGCATTGTAAGACACATGTGCACTTACACACATGCAGGCAATACACTCATACACATTTAAAAAAAATGCCTTGAGCTGGGTGCAGTGGCACATGCTTTTAATCCCAGCACTTGGGAGGCAGAGGCAGGCAGATCTCTGTGAGTTCAAGGCTAGCCTGGTCTACATAGTGAGTTCCAGGACAGCTGGGGCTACAGAGAGACCCTGTCTCAAAAAGACAAAAAAAAAAGCCTTGTAATGCAGTTTTAGAAAGATATAATCAGGCACATCTGCACTTTTGGTGCCATGGGCCTGCCCTTTGGGAGGATGGTTTTGTACCGGGGCTTAAATGCACACAGGAGCGCTTCATTGAGGTGGGGGCCATTAAGTGCCTGTGGTCACACAGGGTTCCTGTCAGCTGTGTGCTCCTCACCCAGTCTGGGAGTAAGGAGGGTCTGGAAAGGTGTCTTGGTAGCCAAGAGGCTGAGACAGGTGCATTGCAGGTGGAATCCAAGATCACCCTGGGCCTAGGTGGTATAGCTGTGGTGCTGGGAGCAGTCGTGGCTGCCATGGGCTTCTATTCCTACCTGGGCATCCCCTCCTCCCTGGTCATCATCCAAGTAGTACCTTTCCTGGTACTGGCCGTGGGGGCTGACAACATCTTCATCTTTGTTCTCGAATACCAGGTAAGAAGGGAGGGGTTCTTCATAGCCACTAGCAACCTCAACGTTCTTGTCAGAGCCCCACCTAGAGTGGCTGGGCATTCTTGCAGACTCTTCTCTGCAGGGTTATAGCTGTAGAAAATAGCATGCATTGGCATAAATACATAAATTGTATTTATGTACATAAATTGACATCTTGTGGATGTCATCTTGACCTTGCTTTTGGTTAAGCCTGTACAACATCTGTGAGCTTTCTATTTTATTGTATTAGAGCCACCTCCTTCCTGCCTTTACACTGCTGTGTATCATTCTATGCTAAGCACAAACCAGAGTCCATTTAAACTATCCTTGCTGTCAAACATTTGGGGTGATAGGATGCTTTGGAGCATCCTATTTGCATCTGGAATGCACCAAGCATTTCTTTGGGCCACACCAGAGAAGCAGAAAGTATGGTTTTGAGTTGTTAGTATGGTCAGTTTCTGTTTCCAGGTCAGGCATTTCCTCGGGTTTGGCTGGGACTCTAAGCCCTTGTGTCCTCTGTCTCTGTTTCCACAATAGAGAATGCCTCGAAACCCTGGGGAGCAGCGAGAGGCCCACATTGGCCGTGTCCTGGGCAGTGTAGCCCCCAGCATGCTGCTGTGCAGCCTCTCTGAGACCATCTGCTTCTTTCTAGGTGAGCAGGGGTAATCTCCTCTACCCAGGACCTACCCTGCTAAGTTAGTCTGGGAGGGGGCGGAGGTTCTCAAAGGGCAGTGAATGCTGGCAAAACTTCTTCGTGCTTAATACAGTCTGTGCTGGCATCCACTGGGCCCATGATGCCAAGACGACTTGACCCTCCCCACCAGGGGCCCTGACCCGCATGCCAGCTGTGCGGACCTTCGCCTTGACCTCTGGCCTAGCGATTACCCTCGACTTCCTTCTACAGATGACTGCTTTTGTGGCCCTGTTCTCCCTGGATAGCAAGAGACAGGAGGTAGGGGAAACTGTACCAGGACCAAGAGACTTACCCTGCCTTGTGATGTGATTACTTACTACAGAAGTGGTCAGGAGAGTTGATAGGGAGCAAGGGCATTATTCTGGAAGAGGGCATTTGGGTTGTATGTTTCCCCACTTCCCATAGAAAGATAATTTGATTTTGGTTATTTTTGGAAATATGATCAAACCTTCTAAAGGCATGTACATTTACAAAAAAATTATAAATAAGACATTGACAGTGCTGGGCCTGGTGGACCATGCCTTTAATCCATCCCAGTACTCTGGAGGCAGAGACAGGCAGATCTCTGTGAGATTAAGGCCATCCTGGTCTACACAGTAAATACCAGGCCAGGTGGGCTACAGGGAAGTCCTGTCTCAAACCAACAAATTTGACAGAAGTCAACCTGGTGGTCCTGTGGTGCTATAAAATTCAATATTTGATCAAGGTAGACAACAAAAGCAGACTTCACAATGGCCATCTGCAGGACTCGCCTGGATGAAGTGGTCCCTGGGGTCTGTTTTGGACCCATGGTGAGAGACTGCCTGTCATCCTCTAGGCTTCCCGTCCCGATATCTTATGCTGTCTTACATCCGGGAAACAGCCCCCATTTGACCAAAAAGAGGGGCTCCTCCTCCGTTTCTTCCGTAAAATATATGCTCCCTTCCTGCTGCACCGGTGGATTCGCCCTGTTGTGGTAAGTGGGCTGAAGGGCTGCAGGCCTGTACCACCGAGGGAGAGAGAATGGGGAGAGAGGAGTGGTTGCCCAGGTTGGAGCTCTAGTCTTATTCAACTCCAGGATGTTGTCCATGAGGCCCTAAAGCCATTCAAGTTCGGGAGAAGATGGGGCCCGTTGGGGGTGAGGTTCTCACTCTGCCAGTTTCTTCTTCAGCTGCTGCTGTTTGTAGCCCTGTTTGGAGCGAATCTCTACTTCATGTGCAACATCAGTGTGGGACTGGACCAGGAGCTAGCTCTGCCTAAGGTGAGCCTGGTTCTTCTCAGCCTGTGGTTCCCTGAGACCTGAGAGGGGCAACAGCGTTCAGCAGGTGGGGGCCACATGGGAAAACTGTGCAGTTAACTCTCAGTGGACCTTGGAGAGAAGCCACATTCGTGTCTGAAAAGTGCAAGTGCCAAGTACCAGCTCCGGGCACAGTAGGTGTTCTGCATCTGAAAGTTGTCCTTGTGGTGGCTCTCCACACAGACTGGCTGTCAATTCCTTCTATGTGAATTCCTTACCCACACTTCTTGTTTATATTTTTTGGTGCTGGGGATCAAATCTAGGGCCTCACATGTGGTAGGAAACTTGCTATTTCCCCAGTCTGTTTTCTGATTTTGTTTTTTAAGTAATAGTCATCCTCCTGGTTGTGAAGTAAGTATCTGTCTGTTTTTATTGGTGGGTTCTTTAGTTTTGTTTGTTTGCTTTTGTTGTTGAAGTAGGGTCTTACTATGTAGCTCAGACTGGTCTGGAACTTTCTGTCTTTCCTCAGCCTCTTGAGTACTGGCTACAGGGATGCATGACTGCTTGGCTTTATTGTGGTTTTGATGTGCATTTTGCTGATAACTAGTAATATTGAGCATCTTTTCAGATACTTAGCAATCATCTATATATCTTTTTTGAGAACATATGTATATAAGTCCTTTTCTCATTTTTAAATCAGGGTGTTTGTATGTTTTGTTGTTGTTGAGTCTTAAAATATTTTTGTTGAATTTTTGTGTATTTCATATAATAGAACTTAATTAAATTTAGACCCCCCACATCCACACCCTCTCATACCACACCCATTGGATTTCATGCATTCTGTCATGTATGTTAAGTCCTATCTGATCAAATATTTGTATCCAGATGTCCCTCGGTGCAAGTTCATCCACTGGAGTCTAGTCAGCCTATCTAGAGTCTCTCACTTAAAGAAGATCTAGTCTTCCTCACCCATCAGTAATCAGCTGCCACTAGTTCCTTGGCTAAGGTTGGGGCCTTTTGACCATTTCTGCAATTCTGTACTGAGTTTTTGTCTGAGTTGGCATGGGTCTTGTACATGCTATCACCATTGTTGCAAGTTCATATGAGCAAGTTGCCAGTGGCCTGAAAGCCTCTGTTTCCTTATGTTCATGCACCAACCCTAACTCTTACAAGCTTTCTGTCCCCTCTTCCACAATGGTCACTTAGTCGTGGGTGGGTGAGGTTTAATAGAGGACATGCGATCTGAAGTCTCTTGTTCTCTAAAACTTAAGAGTTGTGACCTTTTGTGTACATCGCACTTTATTGTGAGGAAGCTTCGTTGCTGAAAGTTCAAAGATGTATTAATATTCTCTCCACCGCGTTCTGCTTTGTTCCATGAATCTTAGATGCAGACGTTCTACTGCAGATGTGTCACTTAGGGTGAGGCATCTCTTAGAACTTAGTTTGGTTGTAGAACTCTGTAATAGCCTCCAACTGTTGCAAAAAGAAGCTTCTTTAATGACAGTGTACGGTATACTTGTTAGGGTAGCAGGCAGGTCTGTGTATTGTTGAGTCTTAAGAATTCTCTGTGTGTTCTGGAGATCAATAGTTTGTCAGATATGTGATTCTCAAATGCTTTCTCCCTTTTTGTGGGTTTCCATTTTATTCTATTGGTAGTGTCTTTGTATATGAAAATTCTTTAAATATTCATGAAATCCTGTTTGTTTTTTCTTTTGTTACATATCTTTGGTGTCATATCCAAAAAGAAAAAAAATGCTGAATCCAAAGTCATGAAGTTTCCCCATGTTTCTTCTAAGGTTTGATAGCTTTATATCTTATAATGAAGTCTTTGATTCATTTGAGTGATTTTCGTATATGGCATTAAGAAAGTGTCCAAATTTAATTCTATCGTATGCGAACATTTACAAGTTTCCCCAGCACCATTTATTGAAAAGTATGTTTTTTCCCTCATCAAATGGTTTCAACACCCTTGTCAAAAATCACTCAACAATATATGTGAGGATTCGTTCCTGGGCTCTTCATTTTGTTCCATTGATCTCATGTTTTGATTGCTATAGTTTTGTGGTGCAATTTTAAATCAGAAAATATAAGTCTTTCAACTTTGTTCTTTGTCAGCATTGTTTGGGCAATTTGAGTTCCCTAGAGATTCCATTTGAATTTTAGGTTGAATTTTTTATATTTCTTCAAAAAATGATGTGGGAATTTGGTTAGGGATTGCATTGACTCTATAGATGGTTTTGCTTTGGTAGTATTGATAGTTTAGCAATATTCATCTTCCAGTCCATGAACATGGGTGTCTTTCTGTTTATTTATGTTTTCTTTCATTTCTTTCAAGAATCACACACACCCCATTTAAAAATATATTTTTTTATTATTTTTATATTTTATTTAGTATTTTTGTTTTATGTGTATGAGTGTATTGCCTGCATGTATGTGAGTGCACCTGTGTTGTGCAATGCTGCGGAAGTCAGAAGAGGGCATCAGATTCCCCTGGAACTGGAGTCAAGGATGGTTCATAGACACCATGTGGGTGCTGGGAATTGAACCCAGGTCTTTTGGAAGAACAAGTGTTCTTAACTGCTGTGCTATCTCTCAAGTCCCCACTTTTTTTGGGGGGGGGGCAGAATCTCGCTAGGTAGCTAGCCCTCACTACCTAGAATTTGCTATGCAGACCAGGCTGGCCTGGAACTCAGAATTCCACCTGCTTTTGCCTCCTGAATGTTGTGCCTAAAGACTTGTGCCACCATGTCCAGCCAGTCATTTGTATTCATACAGGGTTTTAACCATTTTAGCAGTAGGAGGAGTGGAGGAGATTCCTTCCTGGGGTCTCCATAATATTGGCTTATTGTTACCAAGCACACAACAGGCAAGTGGCAATATGGATTTGTAAAGTAACGACAATGTTTAGCTTTTTCTGCTAGAGCAACAAGGTGAGCATCAGCCTTTCCTTCTTTTAGAATACTGAATTTAGAGTTGGTTGTGGTATCTCAGCACTCAGTAAATTGAGGCAGGAGAAATTCTGAGTTTGAAGCTAGCTTGGGCTACATAGTGAATACCAGGTTAGTTTCCTATCTCAAAAAAACTTAAAAAACACAACACTCATATGTACACCCCCCCCCAACCACATAAAGGACAAAAGAAAAAAAACTGAAAAAAGTCTTAAAACCAACTGATAGAACAATGGACAGGTGAGTGATCACAGTTTTCACAGTCTCCTAAAATGTTCAGTCAAATCTGTTCTTCACTTTTTTTTTCCTGAGGGAGCTTTCACTCTTACTGAAGTGACACTAAACTCATGGTAGTAACTGGCAGGGTCACACTTGTATATCTGAGGGCCTCGTTCTTCATCTATGTGAGTTCAAATCACATAAAACCCAAGTGGTCTCCTTTTAGCATTTAGATTTGGGAATTATCAGCAATCCCTTCCTTGTTGTTTACTATGGATGTTATGTTATTTGTTTTTCTTTCTGAGACAGGGTCTTCTGGTAGTCCCACCTGGTCTGGAACTTGCTTTGTAGACCAGGCTATCCTCAGTCTCACAGAGATCCACCTACCTCTGCCTCCCGAGTGCTCCTATTGGTTTTTGAGACAAGATCTTTCTGTGTATTCCAGGCTAGCCTTGAACTTGCTATCCTTCTGCCCACAACTCCTGAGTGTTCGTATGTGCCACCATACCTGGTGGACAGTTCTTTCACACAGCATTTCCATAAAGAATCTTAGAACCTGTACTTGTATTTCCAGTGAGCTAATTCATACATGCCCCCCTGTTTCTGGGATCTGTTGACAGCTGCTATTTCTGTCAAACAGCCTTTGCTTTGGGTTATCTTAAATAATTGAATCCTTATGCTGGAATCTAATAATTTCTTAAGTGTGATAATTACTTCATAGTCTTTTCCTCTGGCAGCTACTGATTCAGTCATCCTGGTGAATAGACATAAATGTACAATATATTTGATAGAACCAGTCCTTGGTTGAAGAAATGCCAGTGGGGCAGTCAGAACCAGGGCTAGAGCCGCAACACCTGTTCCTACATCCAGTACTTCAGTCTCTGGGTCCCATAACTCCCACAGGAGGCATCTAAGCCTCTCCTGAAAATTAATTGCAGTGACTCTCTCAAGAAATTCTGTAATCTCAGCACAGGGAGATAGAAGAAGGAGGATCAAGAGTTCAAGGTCGTCCTCAGCTACAAACTGAGTTTGAGGTTACCCTGGGATTCATGAGACCTTGTCTCAAAGGAAAAGAAAAGAATTCTTGAAAAAAAATTGAAATTATTTTAATATTTTAATTTTTCAGTATAAATCTTTCACTTCCTTGATGAAGTTGTATTTTTTTTTTTGAGAGGGTCTCACTATACAGTCCTTGGGTAGCCTGCTGGAACTTGCTATGTAAACAAGGCTGACCTTGAATTCACAGAGATCCGCTTGCCCTGCCTTCCAAGTGCTGGAACTAAAGGCATGCACCACTGTGCTTGGCAGAATTGTCTTTTTAATTTCTTTTTAAAAATATTTTATTATTTATTTTTATTTTATGTGTATGAGTGTATTGCCTGCATGTATGTGAGTGCACCCATGTCATGCAATGCCGCAGAGGTCAGAAGAGGGCTTCAGATTCCCCTGGAACTGGAGTTAAGGATGGTTTGTAGCTGCCATGTGGGTGCTGGGAATTGAACCCGAGTCCTCTGCAAGAGCAGCCAGTGGTCTTAACCACTGAGCCGTCTCTCCAGCCCCTAATTTCTTTTTTAAGATTATTCATTGTTGGGCTTGGAGAGATGACTCGTGGTTAAGAGCACTTGCTGCTCTTGTAGAAAACCCAGGTTCAGGTCCTAGCACTCATATAGCAGTTCACAACCATCTGTAACTCCAGTCATAGGGGATCCAATGCCCTCTTCTGACCTCTGTCAGCACATACACGATATACATATACACATGCAGGCAAAACATTCATGTACGCATATAAAAAAGGAAAGATTGGGGGCTGGAGTGATGGCTCAGTGGTTAAGAGCTCATACTGCTCTTGCAGAGGACCTGAGTTCAGTTCCCAGAACCCATGTCAGACAGCTCACAACCACCTGTAACTCCCATACCAGGGGATGTGGCCTCAGAGGACACCCACACAAACATGCACATATAGACACACACACATAAACATAAATAAAAAATAAAATAAATCTTTAAAAGAAGATTGTTCATTGTTGATATACAGTAATGCAACTGATTTTTATGTGTTATTTTATATTTTGGAATTTTTCCTTAGTTTTAGTTTTAACAGTTTTTAGTAGAATATTTAGCAATTTCTGCATATGAAATCAGTGAATGCAGAAATCTGCATCAGTGAATGCAGATAGTTTTACCTTTTACTTTCTAGTATGGATGCTTTTAATTTATTTATAGAAATATGTTTTAATTTGAACTGACATATAGTAAGTATGCATATTTTATGGGATCCATTGTCACATTTCAATACATGTATATAATATGTAATGATCATATAAGGGTAATTGGTATATCTATTAACTCAGATACATGTTTATTTGTGCTGCAAACATTTGTAATCTTCTTTACTATCAATGTTGAAATAGAAGATGAGTTATTGTTGACCACAGCTAGACTGCAGTACTGTAGAAGTTATTCCTCTGACTGGACCACACCTACCTGTACCACCCTCCCTCCATCCCTTCTTCCTTCACATTCCTTATGGACTCTGTTAACCACTGTTCTCCTTTCTTTTTGCTTTAATTTCTTTGTCTTTAAAATTTTTAAAAATTATCAGTGTGTGTGTGTGTGTGTGTGTGTGTGTGCGTGTGCGTGTGTGTGAGTGTGTGTGTGTGTATGATTTGGGGGCATATGCACATATGTGGAGGTCAGAGGATGACTTTATGAAGTCGGTTTTCTCCATCCACCTTTACATGGATTTTGGGGATTGGACTTACTTACTGAGCCCTCTTGCTGGTCCTTCTTTAATTTCTTCTTGTTGTCTAATTGCTCTAACAACAACTTCTAATATTATGTTGAATAGTACAGGCAAATCCCCATCTTGTTAGAATCTCAGTTCTTTAAGTCTTTTACCATCAAGTATATTTGCCATGAGTTTTAAAAAATATTTTATTATTTTTATTTTATGTGTATGAGCATATTGCCTGTATGCATATGTAAGTGTACCCATGTGCACTTACCCACGTGCAATGCCCACAGAGGTCAGAAGAGGGTGTTGGGTCCCTGGAACTGAAGTTATGAAAGGTTTTTATCTGCCATGTCGGTGCTGGGAACCAAATCTGGGTCCTCTGCAAGAGCAGCCAGTGCTCTTAACTGCTGAGCCATCTCTCCAGCTCCTGCCATGAGTTTTTAAAATTAATTAAATAATTATTTTGTGTGTATGTATCTGTGTGGTGTACCATATGATAAAGATCATACCATGTGGAGGTTGGAGGACAATTGGTGGGAGCTGTTCTTTCTTTCCATCATGGGATATAGACCTCATATTGCTGGGTTTGCTGGCAAGGGCTTTTACCCACTGAGCTATCTCATTGAATTTGCTATACATTTTGTTTGTTTGTTTCTTGAGAAGGAGACCTGTGTAGCCCCAGCTGACCTGGAACTCACTGTGTAGACCAGCTGGCCTCCATCTCATAGAGGTCTGCCTACCTCTGCCTCTTGAGTGCTGGGATTAAAGGTATGTGCCACCACATCTGTCTCCTACTGAGTTTTAATATGATCTTTATCATATTCTTACTTTCCTCAGTGATTTTGTTTTAAATAAAAGGATGCTGGATTTCATATGTGCTTTTTCTACAGCAATCAAGATAGTAACTTTTTTCTTCATCCTACAAATACAATGCATGTATATAAATTGATTTGCGTATGTTGAGCCATCTTTGAATTCCAAAAGTAAATTTCATTGGTTATGATTTACAATCCTTTTACTATGCTGTTAAACTCAATTTTCTGGTATTTTATTGAGGACTTTTGGATCAGCATTCATAAGGGATAGTAATCTGTGGTTTTCTTATGGTATCTTTGTCTGGTTTTGGAAATGCTGGCTTCATAGAATGAGTTAAGAAGTATTTCCTTCTTTTTAATGTGTATTTATTTATTTATTATTTGGTCTTTTTGAGACAGGGTTTCCCTGTAGCTCCAGCTAGCCTGGAACTCATTATGTAGACCAGGCTGGCCTAGAACTCACAAAGATCTGCCTACCTCTGCCTCCCAAGTGCTGGGGTTAAAAGCATGCACCACCATGCCTGGCCTTTTTGTATATTCTATGGCTAATTTTCTTTATAGTTATCATAAACATAACATTAAACGTTCTGAAGCTTTATCAGTCTAAAGTTATGACAACTTAATTTCAGTAGCATTTAAAAAACTCTGCTTCTATACAGCCTATCTCACCTCTTTCAGTTATTAATATCACAAAATGACATCTTTATGCTTTGTGTATCTGAAAACAGATTAATTCTGTGTATGTGTGTGTGTGTGTGTGTGTGGTATAGACTTGTACATGTTCATGTATGTGTGTATACATGGAGGTCAAGGTTGACATCAGGTATCTTCTTCTACCACACAGTTACAGTAGCAGTAGCTTAATTGTTCACTTCCTTACCTTTGCCAAGGATTGCTGTTTTTCATGTATCTTTGAGTTACTGTTTAGGGGCCTTTTATTTTAACCTACAGGACTAGTAGTTATGAACTCCATTAGATTCTCTCTCTCTCTCTCTCTCTCACACATACACACACACACACACACACACACACACACACACACATACACATTGACATCAGGTATCCTAGGAAAGTGATCCATCATTGAGTTATATCCACAGTCCCTGAACTTTGAGGTTTAATTTTATTTTTGGTGCTGGGGATTGAACCAGGACCTCCCTGCAAGCTAAGTGTGCACTCTTACCATTAAGCTACATTCTAGCTCTCCTCCTTTCTGAAAGACAGTTTTGCTTAGAATATGATTCTTGGTTGACAGAAGTATGGAAACAATTATATTGTGTATCTCTTTGTGTCAATCACTTCTTTCCTGTTGTTTCCAATGCTCTTTGACTTTAGCTTTTGACAGTTGTATTATTATGTACTTTGGTCTAGATTTGTTTAAGTTTGTCCTATTAGAACTTGCTTGAGTTTCTTTAATATTTATATTCATGTCTTTGATCAGTTTGGGGGGAGTTTGCACCATTATTTCTTCAAATATCCATGTGTTTCTTTCTTCTCCTTGTGGACTTATTATAATGCATATGTGGGTCCACTTGATGTCCACAGGGGCCTCTCTATGTGTACCTCGGTGTGTATCTTGTATGTATCAGTGCATGCTTCTTTGCATGTACTTCTAAGTGTGTAATCCTCTTTGTACCTCTTATGTGTACCTCTGTCCTGGTTTGTTTCTCCATTGCTGTGACAAAACACTCTGACCAATACCGACTTGGGGAGGAAAGGGTTTATTTAGCTTACATATCCTGGGTTACAGTTCATCTGGGAGCCCAAGGTAGGAACTCAGGGCAGGAACCTGGAGGCAGGAGCTGGAGCACAGGCCATGGAGGAACACTGCTTACTGGCT
>NW_008339436.1:964606-1014551 GCF_000622305.1 Nannospalax galili | reverse complement strand
CATCTGGGAGCCCAAGGTAGGAACTCAGGGCAGGAACCTGGAGGCAGGAGCTGGAGCACAGGCCATGGAGGAACACTGCTTACTGGCTTCTTCCCCTGCCCCTGCTCAGACTGCTTTCTTATGCAACACAGGCCCACCTGCCCAGGGGTGGCAACACCTACAGTGGGCTGGGCCCTCCCACATCACTCATCAAGAAGATACCCCCTCAGACATGGCCACAGGCCAGTCCAATAGAGGCAATCCCCCAATTGAGGCTCCCTCAACCCAGGTGTGTCATTGACACTAAAGCTACCCAGCATAACCTCTAACCTTGTACCTCTGTTGTGTGCATATTATTCTGCATACTTCTGAGTATGTACCTTTGCATGTATGTATATCTGAATGTGTGCCTGTGTGTATACCTCTGAGCTATGTACCTTGTGTGGGTACATCTGGTTGTGTTCCTGTGTGTAATTTTGTGTTTACATCAGTATGTACATTTAAATGCACTCTGGTGCATGTATCTCTGCATATACCTCTTGGAGTATGACCTGGAGCGAGCCCTTTGTGGGTACATATTGTCTCCTGAAACTCATGGACTCCCTTCCTTCTCAGGACTCATACTTGATCAACTACTTCCTCTTTTTGAACCAATACTTTGAGGTGGGGCCTCCAGTGTACTTTGACACCACTCCAGGCTTCAACTTCTCCACTGTGGCAGGCATGAATGCCATCTGCTCCAGTTCAGGCTGTGACAGCTTCTCCCTAACTCAGAAGATCCAGTATGCCACTGAGTTTCCTGACACGTAAGTGCCTGGTCTACCCAATTCCCTGGATTCCTTTTTGTTTTCTCCTTTCCTCTCCTGTTCTCTCCTCCTGCCTGCTCTGCCCCTGCTGCTACCAAATGCCCGAGGAGCCCCATTGCAGGGGTCAAACCACAGAACGAACCCCACCACCAGGCTCACTGGCTCTACTTACTCTCTGTCATCTGGCTTCAGGTCTTATCTGGCTATTGCTGCCTCCTCCTGGGTAGACGACTTCATCGACTGGCTGACCCCATCCACCTGTTGTCGCCTTTATGCCTTTGGCCCCAATAAGGATGAATTCTGTCCCTCAACAGATAGTGAGTGTGGGGATTACAGGAGGCTTATTGCCCATTATAGCTTGGGGAAACTGAGGCAAGAGAGGGGAAAGGACTGGAAAGGCCCTTAGTCTCCCCCAGGGAGACACAGGCACCCTCAGCCTCAGGGTGGGACCCCGTGAGTTGCTTCTGTGGTCGACCCGCAGGCTTTCATATTCTCATGCTCCTAGAGTGTTATGCCTGTGCTTGCAGCATGCTTGTTGTGGGCAGTGAGGTTGGGAGTGGGGTGTTTGCCCTGCATATGGAGGTACTGTGCCTGCAGTTGGTGAGAGAGCCTGCATTTCTTGTTCCTAACTTCCCTTTTCTACTGTAGGCACCAGGAATTCCCTGAGAAGGGAACATCTCCCCCAATTGGAGATGACAAATGTAAAACCCTCTCGGAACTGGGGGCTTTAGATTGGGGCACAGAGGGGGAGTCAGAGCAGGAGCTGCCTTGCCTGGTGTGCCACTGCCCAGAGGGCCCCCCCTTTCTCTTTGCAGCTTCCTCGTACTGTTTCAAGAACTGCATGGCCTTCACTACGGGTGCTGTGCGGCCCACAGTAGAGGAATTTCACAAGTACCTTCCTTGGTTCCTGAATGATCCACCCAACATCAAATGTCCCAAAGGGTGGGTTCAGAGATTGGCTTTTGCCCGAGAAAGGGTAGACCTGTGGGTCCTGGAGATGGGTGGACATAAAGGGGCAAGGGAGGTCTAGTAAAAGCCTCTCTGTGGTGCAGTGAGTGGGCAGAGAGGACAAAGTTTCAACCCCTCTAAGCCTGTACTTTGGTATCCTCTTTGCAGTGGTCTAGCAGCGTACAGAACCGCTGTGAATTTGAGCTCAGATGGCCAGGTCATAGGTAAGTGTGGCCTACCTAGTTTGAGGGAGAACTCCAGAGTCCTCAAGAACACCCTTATGTGCATGTGTGCATGTGCATGTGCGTGTGCGTGTGCGTGTGTGTGTGTTCCTAACTATCCTGGACCTGTCAGTAAGGGTCCTACTTTCTAATTCTAAGAGCTCAGATATTTATCCATTCTTCTACACCAAGTCCACGTCAGTGTGGAATATGTGACACTATTTTAGTAGTTCATGTCATACTTGGGAGCTACCCACCCCAGCTGTGAGCTAAAAGCACCTTTTTACTCATGCCTATTTCATACTGAAGTGTCAGCCGCGGGCAGCTGGAAAAATGTGTTAGGATGCTTCCATGTACTGGAATCCCAAAGCTGTCAACAGTAACGAAGGTGATGAAGTTGGACTGATAGGGAGAAGGATCGATAGTGTGCTGTCAGTTTAACAAGAGGTAGTAGAACAAGACAGCCATGTGCATAGAGGGAGCCAGCTTTAGTTATCTCCATGCACACCACTTGGTGCACCTGGTGGAGCTGGCACAGACATGGGCCTGAGAGTTGGTGGTTAATGGGGGAGCTTTGTGTGAATTCTTTCATTTTTGTGCTGAAACAACTTATAGTTTGAATAACTAGCTACAAATTGACTACAGCACACTTTCTCCACCTTCCCATCTAACTCTTCCAAGAAGTTCTCATCTTTTGAAAAGGCAGCCTGACTTTCCCTGGCTCTCATCCCTAGACAAAAGAGGTGTACAGAGCCCATGTGGTCAAAAGGGAAAGGGTGTTTCAGTCACGAACAGAAGCATGTGTTGTAACTTGGAGACAGAGAACCATCCCTGTACCCTACGGTCCAGGGCAGGTCTGCATCCATCTCTGACTTTAGTTGACTACGACAACATTCTTCAAAGCCAGAGCCCCCAGATAACAGTATCAGCATCTTTAGGAAATTGTTAGACATCCCCAGGCCTTACCTGAGACCTGCCAGACTATCTCTCTGGGTTGGAATGACCACCTATCTGGGTGTGATTTATCTTTAGGTGGTTCAGAGGCCTGGTGCCAGGCTCCACAGGCCCCTACTACTTCTCATCTTTGTTTTCTCTATGTGTGCATGACCCTCTTGTTTCTTTTCCTGATGCAAGACCCACTGTAGACAATTAGGAAATGTTTATTGTCTTATTGGCAGAGGCCTTAAGTCACAGCTCAAATGATTCAATAGTTTTTTGTGGTTTTTTTTCTGACTTTCTAGTCTTTTCCTATAGGAATAGGCAAACTGAAAATTAAGTTAAAAAATTTTTTTTTGTGATAGTGTTTCATGTAACCTAGGCTGGTGTAGAACTTGCTTTAGAGCATTGAATTTCTGATCCTCCTGCCCCCACCTCCCAAGTGCTGGGATTACAAGCATATATCACTATAACCCAACAAAAACTATGTTAATTAAAAAAAATGCATTGCATATTTTGAAAGCATACAGAGATGGATTTAGGTTCACCAGGGAGATCTCTTTTTGCTTTGTTTTATTTTGCTTTTGAGACAGGGTCTCACTCTCTAGCCCAAGCTGGCCTTGAATTTGCAGCATTCCTCCCACCTCTGCCTTCTGCGTGCTGGGATTACGGGCAGTGTGCCACTATACCTATCAAGAGGAGACTTCTTAGACTTCATCCTAAGGTCAGGCCTGGACTTGAGTCTTCTACAGTGGTAGGAGCAGCTACAGTTTGGGGGGCGGGGGCTGATGCAAAATGAAAATGCAGGCATCTTGTAGAAAATTTATTAGGATTTTCAGCTGGTCATAGCAGAGCCCCGAACCACCCAATCTTGTCACATGTCTCTGTTGCTGTCTGTGGGGTACTCTGAGGGTATCTTGAATGGATGCTAACCTTTGACTTTTCCTCTCCTGTGTGCTGTGGCCTTCTAGCCTCCCAGTTCATGGCTTACCACAAGCCTCTAAGGAACTCACAGGATTTCACAGAGGCTCTACGAGCAGCCCGGTTGCTAGCAGCCAACATCACAGATGAGATGCGGAAGGTGCCTGGGACAGACCCAAATTTTGAGGTCTTCCCTTACACGTGAGGACCTGGGGGCCAAGCCAGAGGGAGGTGGGAGGTAACAACTGGATATGAGTTGTTGGAGTTACAGGCTTTTGAGTGATCTTGAGGGATGAGGACTGGCTTTGTCTCAGGAGTCTCCCAGGATAGCCTGGAGCTTGTCCATTTCTTACATGGGCTAGCACCCAACTCAAACTTCTTAGTCGCCTTATAAAATGGGGTGTCCTACCCACTTGAAGAGCCCTTGGGGCTGGTGCTGTGACCACACTTTGTTCTCTGGCAGGATCTCCAATGTGTTCTATGAGCAGTACCTGACTGTCCTCCCTGAGGGCATCTTCACGCTTGCCCTCTGCTTCGTGCCCACTTTTGTCGTCTGCTACCTCCTGCTGGGCCTGGACATACGCTCGGGCCTCCTCAACTTGCTTTCCATCATCATGATCCTTGTGGACACCATCGGCCTCATGGCCGTGTGGAACATCAGCTACAATGCTGTGTCCCTCATCAACCTTGTCACGGTAAACCTGCAGACATGGGCATCTAGTGTTGGTTCTTGGCAGTTGGGGGTCCAGGTTCATATGACACTTCTAGTTATGTGTAGAATTAGGACACCTGCCTGGCTTGTTTTCTTTCCTGCCTCTGCTTCCGCCTTGTCAGTGAAGTCCCCTCTGTGTCTGCAGGCAGTGGGCATGTCTGTGGAGTTTGTGTCCCATATTACCCGTTCCTTTGCTGTTAACACCAAGCCTACGAGGCTGGAGAGGGCCAAGGAGGCTACTATCTCCATGGGCAGTGCGGTGAGTGAAGAGGGATGGTTACCCTGTGCACTACCTGACCCCTTATGTTCTGCCTGACTTCTGACTGTGAACCCCTAGGTATTTGCTGGAGTGGCTATGACCAACCTTCCAGGCATCCTCATCCTGGGCTTTGCCCAGGCCCAGCTCATCCAGATCTTCTTCTTCCGCCTCAACCTCCTGATCACCTTGCTGGGCCTGGTGCATGGCCTTGTCTTCCTGCCAGTTGTCCTCAGCTACCTGGGTGAGTGCCCAAGCCCAGCCCTGCCAGGCTACAGGCCATCACATTTATAACTATGCCAGTCAACAGAGCCTGCTCCCTTGGACAACTTAGGGAGTACACACTGTCCATGGGTAAACATTCACTTCCATGGCCAAGATCATCACCACACCTCCTATTTTGGAAGCCTTTCCCCCTCCATTTGACATGTATAAACATCTCTCTTTGTTAATAGGTTTGTATCTTAAACATTCTTTCTGTTGCCCACTGCACTTCTGTTGGTATTTTAAACATGACCTTTTTTTTTCTTCTTTTTTTTTGGTCTTTTTGAGACAGGGTCTTCCTGTAGCCCCAGTTGGCCTGGAACTTGCTATGTAGACCAGGCTGGCCTCGATCTCACAGAGATCTGCCTGCCTCGGCCTCCCGAGTGCTGGGATTAAAGGCATGCGCCACCACGCCCAGCCCATAAATAAAATATTTTTAAAAATTAAAAAAAAATCATCCTCTAGGGGTTGGAGAGATGGATCAGTGGTTAAGAGCACTGGTTACTCTTGAAAAGGACCCAAGTTTAGTTCCCAGCACCAACACGATGGCTTAGACCCATTTGTAATTCCAGTTCCAGGGCATCTGACACCCTTTCTGGTCTCCACAGGCACTGCATGCACGTGGTGCACCTACATACATATAGGCAAAAGGAACACCAAGGAAAGGAACTATTAGTGCAAAGAAAAAGCAAAGAGGTGCAAATGAGGTCAGAGCTCAGCTCCCATGTTCTAGACTGCAATGCTGCCTGCACCCCCTGCATGCCTCTGATGACGTCTGTTCTTGTCCCTCTTTTCTGCAGGGCCTGATGTTAACCCAGCTTTGGTACAGGAAGAGAAACAATCCATGGAGGCAGCAATGGCCCCTGAGCCCTCCTGTCCGAAGTACCCCTTCCCTCCCGATGTAACCCCCAACATGACCCCCAATGTCTATGTTAACCACAGCTTTGAAGAGTTTGCTCCTGGAGCTAGTGCTGTTATCAGTTCTTTGCCCAAAAGTGGGCAAAAGTACTGAAGGAGTCAGAGCTTGTCTAGGCGCCATGGCTCTTGCTGAGGGGCCATGAGGGTCTTCCCTATGGTTGTTCCTTAATCCACCTTTTTCTCAAGGCTTGGGAGAGGTTGTTCTAGAAAAATGATTGTCACCATGGCCATAAGGTGTCCAGCACCATTGGCAGTGGCTCCTTTGCCCCTGTACCAGGTCACTGGTGTCCAGGTTTCTGAGGCCTTGGTCAGTGTCAGTGTGAGATTACCTTCTGGTTCATGGTCCTAGACCTGCCGAGGACATGTCTGTCCTAGGCACAGACTGAGTATAAGCTTCTCACCCAGCTTTCTTCTTTTATTTCTCTTATCAAGAATATCTCCAGAGTTGGTGAGATAGCTCAGTGGGTAGACAATTATCACCAAACCTGATGACCTGAGTTTGATCCCTGTAACCACATGGTACAAGGAGAGAGCCAATTCACCCAAGTTGTCCTCTGTCCTCCACACATATGCCGTGGCACAGGCACAAACACGGGCTCTCTCTCTCTCTCTCTCTCTCTCTCTCTCTCTCACACACACACACACACACACGCACACACACACACACTCATTTATAAATGAATAAATACAATTTAATAAAAAAATTCTTTTAAAATCTCCATTCTGGGATGAGACTGTAGCTTAGTGCCGGGGCAGTAGCCTGCTAGCCTAGTGTGCATTAGACACTAGTTCAGTTCTCAGCACCGAAAAGGACAGAGAGAAAGAGAAAGAAAGGGGGTAGAAAGAGAGAGAGAGAAAGAGAGAGAGAGAGAGAGAGATATCAGATCTTGTCCCTAGCATGTCATTGCTTCCAGTGATTTTAACTTCCTTTGTTTGCAAGCACCTCCATGCACTCAGCCACGTTAAAAAAAAAAAAAAAAGTTTCCATTTCCTGTAAGTCTTCAACATTCATCAGGATTCTGGAGAACAAAGAGTATCACACCCTGGGCTGTGACACTGCAGGAGACCAGGGGAGGCAAAGGTACCTTGCTGTTCTTTCTGGTGCGAGGAGGGCCAGAGGAGGTTATCACATTCTGGTTGGGTTTTCAGTTTGTACTTCTTTCAACAACTGTTAAGCCTGTTGTCACCAGCAGAGGGTGCTATCTGCTGGAAAGCTGGGAGCTTCTGGGCTGGGCAGGTCTTCCAATCTGGGTCTTGTGCCTTGAGGATAGGCCTGTAGGCTCAGACCTGTCCTGCCTGATCCTTGGTGAACTCTCCTGGGGTATGAGCTACAGCAGACGGGAAGACATTTTGTTCTGTGTGAAGTACAGAAGTAATTAATAAATATTTGTTGTGCAGAAATGATGCTTTCTATCACATGTCCTGCTTTGGCTGCCTCTGAGTTAAAGATAATATTTGCACATGACGCAAATGGTACAGGTGTGGGGGAGTGGTTATGTGTTCTTCTACTCTTCCTTTCTATATTGAAGCAAAGAGCCCAGCCATATATGCCCTTACCTTGACTGTGTGTGGTGGCCAGTGTACTGCCCCACACTGGGAGGTACAGGGTAGTGGGTGCAGCTCCCTTTCTGGGAGTAGCCTGTGATGTAAGGCATATTTGAAGAAACTGCTGAAGAACCCCAGGGTGCATTCAAGGGGGAGGGATCTACTCTGTAAACTACCAGATCCAAGAAGGTGCTCTGCCAAGGTGAAATTGCCAAGGAATATTTCAGATCCCCTTGTAAGCCTTTGGCTCCCTTGTATCCGGCTTTTGCTTGGCTGAAGAGCAGCTGTGGCTTTCTGTTGTGATAGGTGAAAAGGAGCTGCCATCTCTGGACTCTACTGTCTCCTTTCTGGTCCACCAAATAAAGCCCTGTGTACCTGGCATCACCAGTCCTCCTTGAGGAGGGTCACTGGCTGGCCAGGAGGGACAGGAAATCTGGTCAAAGGGAATTTGCCACAGAATAGAGGTTGATGGGAAATCTTACAAGTTACCCTGTTAGAATTGAAGGGATGCAGGATAGACAAATGGGTTCAAGGAACAAAACAGATTCTGCTAACACTGAGCAGTGCCATTTCAAATCAGGGAAGGATAGTCAAGTGGCATGAGAGTAGTTGGCGAGTCATTTGGATCAAAATAAACATCTATTTTTCACATCACACTATAAATGAAAGTATAGCTAGATTAAAGCACTAAACATAAAACAAAGCTGTACCACTGCGAGGAAAAAGCATAAAAGAGCATGTTATAATCTTGGAGAGGGACAATTTTCCCAAGCACAGGCCCAGAAGCCATAAAGAAAAGGCAAAAGGATTTTCCCATATTATTACAATGGGAACTTTCTGTGACATAAACAAAAAATAGCAACAAAATCCTAAGAAGGCTGGAAAATGTTTGCAAAATGTTTAGAAGCAGCAGATTAAAATCAAGAATATACAAAGAGGAAAGAGAAGATTAAAATCAAGACTATACAGAGAGGTAGGATAGGAATATGTATAAATTGAAATAATAAACTGAAATCAACAAAAATTTTAGCTAAAAGGAGCTAGGGAGATTGCCTGGTTACTAAAGTGCTTGTTACTCAACCATAAGGACCTAAGTTCAGATCCTGAGCATCCACATAGCCTTCTTGACAGCATGTCCTAGAGAGGCAGAAACAGGAGGAACCCTGGGGCAGTCTAGCCACATCTGGTCCAAACCTAGCTTCAAGTCAGTAAGAGACTGTGTTTCAAACTCCTCCCCCCTCTCCAAAACAAGGTGGAGAGTGACTGAAGAATACACCTGATGTTGACCTCTGGCCTCCATGTGCACACACACATGAACATGTACATGCATGCCAAGAAAAAAATTATGGCTAAATTAAATCTTATTGGGTGAGTACAAATTTAAGATTGTTATATTTTGTGGCTAAGCTGAAACTTTTTTAAGTAATTAAAATCACTTTATTGTAATGAACTCACAAATAACATCACACAGCTAAGTTAAGGCAGGCATCCAAGCAAACACTTGCCCAGTCCCAAATTGTATACGTCTCAGTGAACTTTTATAGAGTTAGAATGACCATTATGAAACCATGGAACTTCACTTAGATAAACTGAAACTTTTATGGTTATGAAATTTCTGTAAAAATTCCCCTCTTGAGGTTAGGGAGATGGCTCAGTAGGTAAGAGCACTTGCTCTGCAAACATGAAGGCCTGAGAGTTCAAATACCCAGCACCCATGTAAAAAACTGGGCATGGCTATATCTGCCTGTAAACTCAGCATTGTAGGGCAGAGACAGCCAAAAACTGGCAAATTTCTGCTTCAGTGACAAATCTTGTCTCAAGGCAGTAACTCAGATGGTGATAGAGGAAGACACTCCCAGTGTCCTGTTCTGGCCTGTGCATATGCATGTATGGGCATCTGTACCTGTACATTCATGTGTATGTGCAACACACATATTCATAAACATACATATACACATACATGTACACACACACAGGGTCTCCCAGTAGCCCCAGCTGACCTGGAACTCACTATGTAGACCAGGCTGGCCTCGAACTAATAGAGATCAGCCTGCCTCTGCCTCCCACATGCTGGGATTAAAGGCATGTGCCACCACGCCTGGCTGGGTCTACTCTTAAATCGAGTATCTTCAATGTGGCTTAGAAAGTCTGCATGTGCTCACATATATTCATTTTGTAATTTGATTCCTCAAATTGCTCCCTCTTTGGCCACAGAAAGTGCTTTTCATTTGGCTTCTATTCCTTTGTCACATCCCCATCTTTGTGTATGTGTTTCAGCACTCTTTGAGATGACAACATACTCCAGACTCATCTAGTATATTTTCTGCACCAACCCTGGAGTCAGCTGTTTCTCCAGGGAGCCCTGGTACCTTCTGTTGGAAGACAATATTGGAAGCTAAGATCTGAATGATCACTGGTACTGGGACATAGTTGCTGCTGGATCTTCTCAGCTAAGGGCAAGAAAATATGTATGTGTGTGTGGGGGGTAACCTGAGTGCATGCATTGGTATGAAAAATTCTATATGCAGCCATATGTATCCATAGGGGGCTAAATTTGAACTCACGCTGGTGTCTGCAACTCAAATCCATCATCACTTGGCTCTGTCTAACTTTTTTTCCATCAGTGAGAAATCTGGCTTCTACCACCCACCAACACTTAATTGTTCATATCCATTTGACATATTCAGTGATTTCAGAATTGATAACCCACACCCCTGTGGGAAACAACCTTATTCACTAGAGTTCAGTGTTATATGCAGTTCTTTTTGCCTTTGGTCTCACAGGCTCCACTCATTTCCATGTACTTGGATCAGCATCTCTATCACCTCCATCAGTGAGGTTGCTCCACATGTTTGTAAGACAGCTAGATTGTTCTGTCACAAGACACATTCGGTTCTGAGATACTTCAATATCCTAAGTAATTTTATTTTATTTATATATTTATTTATTTATTTATTTTTGGTCTTTTTGAGACGGGGTCTCCCTGAAGTCACAGCTGGCCTGGATTCACTATGGAGACCAGGCTGGCCTTGAACTCACAGAGATTCACCTGCCTCTATCTCCTGAGTTCTGGTATTAAAGATGTGCGCTGCTACGCCCAGTTTATTTATTTCTAAAGATCTATTTATCAATTATTTTTTATTTTATGCATATGACTGTATTGCCTGAATGTAGGTAGGTGCACTTATGTCATGCAGTGCCCTCGAAGGTCAGAAGAGGGCATCTGATCCCCTGGAGTTGGAGTTATCGATGGTTGTTAGCTGCATATGGGTGCTGGGAACTGAACCTGGGTCTTCTGCAAGAGCAACCAGTGCTCTTAACCACTGAGCCATCTCTCCAGTCCCTCCTAAGTAATTTTAAAGAAAAAACTTGTATGCATTCAGTCATTTTTTGTGCTATAAATTTCCATGGGTTTGACAAATGCATAATGCTATATATACATTAATATATAGAATAAGTTTATATCCTAGACCATTCCCTATGATTGATCTACTCATCTTTTTACACAAAAACCTAGAAACCACTTATTTCATTTATTTTGACACAGGGTCTAATGTAGTTCAGGCTGGCCTCAGAACTCTTGATCCTCCCAAGTGCTGAGATTACAGGTATGCACCCTCTCATCCAGTAAAACCAGTAATCATTGCTGTTTCTATATTTTGCCTCTTTCACTATGTCAGGTTATTGGATGGCAGTCTTTCAGACTGGCTCCTTTTTCTTAGCAACATGCATTTAAGAGCAAATCCTGGGGGTGGTGAGATGGCTCCATGGGTAAAGGTGCTCGTTGTACAAGGCTAGTGATGTGAGTTCCACCTTGGAACCCATGTAAATGTGGGAGTTGAGAAGTGACTCCACAAAGTTGTCTCCTGACATCCACAAGTGTGTTGTGACATTCACATGCCTACCCCACCCTTGCTGTGTACATGTGTAAAAACACAAAAATATTACAATAAATTAATTAATAATATAAAGATTAACTCCTTTTTGCTGTTGCTTGGCATCTTATTCCTTATTGCTGAATGGTGCTTCATTTTAAGAATATATGACTATTTAACCATTTACCTCTTGGCTGCTTCCAATTTTTGGTAATTATGAGAAATGCTGTGATAAACATTTGTGTGTAATTTTTTTGTGTGGCCATGGTTTTCAAATAAGCTGGGTAAATATATGATAGGATGATTGCTGTATCATGAAATTATGTTTAGCCTCCCAGTCACTTTATTTTATTTTAGTCTTTTTATTTTTATTTTTTGACAGAGTCTCACTCTGAAGCCAAGGCTGGTCTCAAACTTGTGACAACCTTCCTATCCCAGCCTCCCATGTGCTGGGATTATAAATATAAGCCACCATACCTGGCCCACTCATTTTATTTTAAAAATGATTTTATTTACTTTTTGAATGGGTAATGCATGCACATGCATTCAAAAGTAGCTTCCCCTGTCTTGTATCCTATTTCTCCTTGATTTCCATCCTCCAAAGGTGATCTCGGTTCTCTTTCTCCTTTTTGCTGTTTTTGAGACAGGGTGTCATATAGTTCAGGCTAGCCTTGAATTCTCTGAGTAGCTAAGGCTGGCCTTGAACTCTTATCCTCCCACCTCTACAAACAAAATGCTGGGGTGACAGTGCACCGCTACACCTGAGTTCTGTTTTCTTTATTTCTTTTTAAAATATTTTATTTATTATTTTTATTTTATGTGATGTTAAATTTTTTTTTGGTCTTTTTGAAACAGGGTTTCCCTGTAGCCCCAGCTGGCCTGGAGCTCACTATGTAGACCAGGCTGGTCTTGAACTCACAGAGATCCGCCTGCCTCTGCCTCCCAAGTGCTGGGACTACAGGCATGCACCACCACGCCCGGCTAATGATGTTAATTTTTTTAACATCTAAAAAGTATAACAAGATTGCATGCCACAGGTGCACTCACATACATGCAGGCAATACACTCATACACATAAAATAAAAATAATAAATAAAATATTTTTTAAAAAGTATAACAAGAAATAAAATGGGCTGGAGAGATGACTCAGTGATTAAGAACACTGACTGCTCATGCAGAAGACCCAGGTTCGAGTCCCAGAACCCACATGGAGGCTACCAACCACCCTTAACTCCAGTTCCAGGGAAATCTGATGCCTTCTTCTGACCTCCTCAGCATTGCACGACATGGGTGCACTCACATACATGCAGGCAATACACTCATACACATAAAATAAAAATAATAAATAAAATATATATTAAAAAATTATTCAAGCGGCTAGAGAGATGACTCAGGTTAAAAGTGAGTACTGCTCTTGCAGAGGATCTGAGTTAGATTTCTAGTACCCATATCAGGGGTCTCAAAGCAGCCTGTAACTCCAGCTCTAGGGGATCTGATGCCACTGGCTTCTGTGGGCACTGGCATGCAAAACACAATGTATACATGTATGAAATTCTCAATGAAAAAATTTTAAGAATATTTGAGGGGGTTGGGGATGATGGCTCAGTGGCTAAAAAGTGCTTTCTGTAAAAGTGTGAGGACTGGAGTACAAACCCCCAGAACCTCCAGTAAATGCTGGGTGGATGTGCTGGCCCACACGTAATTCCAGCCTCTCTGAAGGCTGAGACAGGGGATCTCCAGAGCAAGCCAGCTAGGTAGACTAGCCATATCACTGAGCTCCTGGGGCTCTCAATGAATAAGGTGGAAGAGTGATCAAGGATGATTCCTGACATCAACCTCAGGCCTCCACATGTACACAGACCCATGTACATGCACACCCACAAGCATATGTGTCACCACACAAGCAAAAATGCATACATACACATGCATACACATCACATGCATGAAAATGGAGTAAGAAAAAATTACTCAGCTGGGCATGGTGGGGCACGCCTTTAATCCCAGCATTTGGGAGGCAGAGGCAGGTGGATCTTTGTGAGCTCGAGGACATCCTGGTCTACATAGTGAGTTCCAGGCCAGCTGGGGCTACAGGGAAGGTTCTGTCTCAAAAAGACAAAAAAAAAAAAAAATTACTCAAAGGGCTGGGGATGTAGCTCAGTTGATAAAGTGCCTACCTATTATGTGTGAGGCCCTGGATTGGATCCCCAACACCATAAACTGGGTGTGGTGCTATATACCTGTAATCTTAGCATTCCAGAAGAGGTAGCGGTAGGAAGATCAAGAGTTCAACGTCATCCTTGACAACATAGTGAGTTAGAGGCCAGCCTGGGCTACACAAGAGTTTGTCTCAAAAACAAATTCGAGACTTTGAAAAATAGTGAGATGAATGCACATCCTTATAAAGTCCTAACAAGGCATTTCACAACAGACTCAGGCAATGGTCTATTAATGCTCTAAGAGAGCAGTTCTAAGAGTGTGCTATGCGGCCTCCCAGTGCACGGTGCAAGGGAGGTGTCTCCAAAATAAAAATAATTCTATGATGTTATTTGTCTTTATATTATGTTAGCATTTGCTGATGACTTGGAAGCAATGTGGATGAAACTGTAATTTTCTTGGCAGCAGTGAAGTCAATGTCCTGTGCTAGTTTGCCTAGGACTGCTTTAATAAAGTCCATAGGCTGTATGGCTTAGCAGCCATGTGCTCCAAGGGAGGGGAAGGTACTGCAGGAGTTGGTAACTGGAGAGGACTGTCGTTCTGGAGTGTAGCTAATTGCAGCATCATGTGTTCTTTCTTCTGTATGTGCACAGAGGGATCACTAGTGTCTATGCTTCCTCTTCTCTTTTTCTTGTGTATATATTTGATGTGTAAGTGTGTGGTGCTCATGCTTGTATGTGTATTTGCTGTGGGTGCAAGTGTGTGGAGGTTCAAAGTCGATGTTGAGAATCTTTCTCCATCATTCCCCATTTTGTTCTTTTGAGGCAGTGTTTCCTAATCAAACCCAGAGAGCCAATGCAGCCATGCTCTCTAGCCTGCTATTTTGTCTCTGCCTTCCCCAGCTAGAATTACAGACTGGCTGCCACACCCACCTGCATTTACTGGGTTCTGGGGATCCCAACTGCTGTCCTCTTGCTTGCAGGGGAAGTACTTCAGTCGCTGAGCCATCCCCCTGTCCTCAGCCCTCTTCCATCCTTTTTCCATCTTCCTCTTCTTTCATTTTTAAAATTTTCTTTTCATTTTTATTTTGTGTTTTGCCTGAATGCATGTAAGTTCACCTGTGTGTTCAATGCCTGCAGAGACCAGAAGAGTGCACTGGATCCCCTAGAACTGGAGTTATGGATGGTTATTAGCCACCATGTGGGTGCTGGGAACTGAACTCAGAGCCTCTGCAAGAGCAGGCAGTGCTCTTAACCACTGAGGAATCTCTCCAGTCCCCAGGACTCTCATTTCTATAAGGATGAGGATCTCTACTTTTATGACCTTGTTTAATCTTAATTACCTCTTTTCATTTTTTTCTTTTCTTAAAGAAAAGGTCTTTCTAAAGACAGAAATTATCGAGAGAAATGGAGAAAATGAGGATACTTTAGGTTAGGAGGGTGGGGAGGGAGGATAAGACAGGGAGAGAAAGAGGAGAGATAGTGCCTAGCTAGTATAAAAAACAGAGGGAATTGTATTAGTCCAAAAACCTACTGAAAAATTACACATACAACATTTCTACATGAGTCCGTGAGTATGGTTGAAGGCTACATAACAAGAAACAGTGCCAGACAGGAGAACCTTCCTTTGAGTTGTTGGCCAGGGTAGTCCAAAAGACTCCCAAAATTATGCAGACTATTGCCACAGTCCTTGATTACCTCCCAGAACTTGAGGTAAGACCCTGTTGCTGACAGGACATACTTGGTCACAGGATTCAGAGCAATGGAGCTGGAATTGACCTGGAAGCCACTTCCCCTGAAGGCTAGCTCTCATAGCTTTGGAGACCACCATGCAAGCTGCTAAGGGAGAACATCAATTGATGGTTCAACCCCAGCTTCAAGGCCTAAAAACTGCATCAATGACCAGCACAGCAAACGACATCGGTGCAGTAGTGGCACTTTAATCTTGGGGGTAATCAACAACTACCTAATTGGACTTAAAGCCCACTCAATGGGAGGAAACTCATGTGTGGTACTATAAACCTAGCCAAATACACATAGCTGGAGAGGTCATAGATCTTAGAGAAAACTCCAAGGCTGTTACATCCCTAGACAAATAGAGTATGTATCCTTAAATCTATAGACAAGTATCCCAGTCACTACCCATCAAAGAAGCTTCTTTTTCTTTTTTTGGGGGGGTGTCTTTTTTGGAGGGGTTCTTTTTGAGACAGGGTCTTCCTGTAGCCTCAACTGGCTTGGAACTTGCTATGTAGACCAGGCTGGCCTTGAACTCACAGAGACCCGCCTGCCTCTGCCTCCTGAGTGCTGGGATTAAAAGCATGTGTGGCAGAAGCTTCTTTTTCAAGAGACAGAGATCGTTACAGAGTTCCACAACTGATCATACAAAGAGATTGTGAATTGCCCAAGCCTAAGTGGCACATCTAGGATGCAACCTCTACACCTAAGGCTCACAGAACATAGAACAAGAAATGAAGAGAACACTGATGCATCTTTCAATTCTCATCAATGAAGCTCCCTCATGCAACAGAGGGCCAGGAATGCAAAAGGTCACAAATGGCCAAAATGCAGAGAATAAGAGTTTGCAGAGTGTGGGTCCTTGGACAGGACTCCTATATTAAAATTCACCTACTCAAGGTTCAGAGATCATTGTAAAAGAGGGGGTGGCAAGATTGTAAGAGCCAGGGAGGAGGTGCATGACCATATGGAAATAGTCCTTCAGGCTCCTAGGACTCTTTTCACACGAACCTACAGCAATGGTGTCAGCATACACAAGATCCATGCAAACTTAAGCAAACAAAACCCCAGCACAGAACTGTGGAAATGAACAGCAGGCCCCAATCTTAAAGAATTATTGGCAGCAATTACTGCTGGGTGAGAATGAGCTGATCTTCTTAAAGGGAGAGACTCTAGATAGACTGACTAGATCCCAGTGGATGAATCTGCACTGAGGGACATTTGGGGACACTAACTTTACATGATAGGTCTTAACACAAACAACAGAAAGTATGAACTCCAGTGTGTGTGTGTGTTTGTGTGTGTGTGTGTGTGTGTGTGTGTGTGTGTGTGACTATGGGAGGATACCAAAGGGGAAGGGGGTATAAAGATGATTTTCTATGTGAAATACACAGAAATTCAATAAAAAACTAAAAAGAAAAGGTCTTGCTAAGTAGACCAGCCTGACTTCATACTTGTGACGATTTTCCTGCTGCAGCTTCTCAAGTGCTGGCATTATATATGTGTGTCACTTCATCTGGGTTAGCCTCAACTACTTTTCTAAGGGCCCTATCTCCAAACACAGTCACAGTGAGAGGGTGGGGCTACAATATATGAACTTGGGGTGAGCCATTCAGTCTATAACAGGTACTGAGTCACTAGTAAGCATTGTAGCATTGCATTTACCACTTTACACTTGGAGTACAGAAGTTGCCAGTGTCACCGAAGAATGTCCCTTGTGAAGCGTTACACAGTTTCATTGTATTAAATGTTGACGAAGAACAAATCTTTTTAATATTCTCTGTTATGAAAAGAAAAAGTACTCATGAAATACTCCTGCTTCATTCTGAAGTGCTGTGGCTGGTTTTATGAAAAGCACTTGTATGAATGAATTGCTGCCAAACCAGTTGGGCTTCTTTTCATGAAACACCATTTTTATTGAATGACAAAATGAAGTGAGTCTATCACCTCAAGGAAAACAATTGGCAGTGTGATTTTAAAAATGTTTTATTTAATATGTTGATTATACATAATAATGGGTTTCACTATGACTTTCTCACATATAAAGTGTACTTGTATCATATTCACCCTCATTATCCCTCCTATTCTCCCCCTCCCACTGATATCCTCCCTCTTCCTACCTGGCTCCTCTTCTACTTTCATGGCTTTATTTATGAGCCAATGAGTTTCATTAGGGTTGTTTACAGGGTCCTGGGTGGGGGATTACTTACAGAAGCATGGAGCCTTACTAGTGGCCATGCCATTAAGAAAATCTCCCTTCCTCCTCCAGTGACCATGAAGTGCCTATAAATACTCCGGGAGCAGCGGGACCTCATGATCCCCTCCCCTAGCTACCATTATTTGCTTATAGGTCCTGGGAGGGCTGGAGGAAGGGGGTTCAGTTCTTTCACTTCCCATAACAAACTAAACCCTGTGCAGGTCTTGTGATGGTAATCTCAACAGTTGTGGAATCAGGAGTGCAATGGTGATGTCATATTTTAAATTAAAAATAATTTTAAAATTTATTATTTTTATTTTATGTTGTGTGTATTGTCTGCATGTAGGTAAGTGCACACATGCCGTGCAATGCCCTCAGAGGTCAGAAGAGGCTGTTGGATCCCCTGGGACTGGAGTTAAAGATAGTTGTTAGCTCCCATGTGGGTGCTGGGATTTGACCCCGGTCTTCTGCAAGAACCACCAGTGTTCTTAACCGCTGAGCCATCTCTCCAGCCCCTGTGATGTCATATTTTATATTTTTTAATTTATTATTTTTATTTTATGTGTATGAGTGTATTGCCTGCATGTAGGTAAGTGCACCCATGTCATGCAATGCCCGTGGAGGACAGAAGAGGCCATCAGATCCCCTGGAACTGGAGTTACAGACACTTGTTAGCTGCCATGTCGGTGCTGGGATTCAAACCCAGTCTTCTGCAAGAACAACCAGTGTTCTTAACCGCTAAGCCATCTGTCCAGTCCCTTATTTTAAAGACAGTGTTCTACCTCATTCCACTCCTTCTTCAGGTCCTTACATTCTTTGCAGTCTTCTGTGATGTTCCCCAAGCCTCGGAGGAGGTAATATGGAAATTCCATACATGGCTAAGCATTCAAAAACCTTTATTCTCAGGATTTTGGCCAGTTATGAGTCTCTTCAATCACCATTGCCCACCATAAAAAGATGCTTCTCTGACAAAAGCTGAAAATAGCACTAATATATGGGTATAAACAATTACTTACATGGTAATTTGATAGGTACAGTCCGTTCATTTAGCAAAATAATACCAGTAGTTTTCCCACTAGAGTCAATGACTTCTCTAGTTATGGGTTTTTGACCAGGTTGACAGTACCAGATATGGATTCCCTCCTGTGAAATGGGCCTCAAATAGAGTGGTTGGTTACCCCCATTCTTGACTTGCCACTATTGTACGAGTGGGCATCTCTTGCCTGGCTGGTCAGTAGTGTAGTATACAGAGTCCACAGCTAAATGAGATTTTGTATGACAATTCTCCCCACTAGCAGTCAGTATAGCATCCTCTAGCATTAAGAGAGTTAATTAGCAGGGAAGAAAGGTCTTTACTGGTTCCTGCTTGATTTTGCTACACTCTGCAACCAAAGCATGAAGTGTTTTCAGCAATAGTGCTGATGCTTCAGGAATAGGGTTGCAATAGGGTGGTTGGTTGCACACCATCGAGATCTGGTGGGCAAACAACAGACATGGCAAATTCCTGTATTGTTACTCATAAGGAGGTAGCCTATCTATAACACTGTACTTTAATAACCTATGGTTTCTTGGAACAGATTTATCCATCTACATAAGGTACTTCCATTTAAACTTCAGAAAATATTTACTTTTTATTAGCTTATGTATTATGAGGTTCTTTATACATACTTAGCTTTGATTGATCCTCTCCCAATTTCCCTGACCTCCTTCCTATTTAACCCCCTGCCCAGCATTCCAATTTCCATTTTTATTTCACATGTGTTTTACTTTCCCTTTCACACCCAAAGCCTATTTAAAATTTTAAAAAGAATTGTGTGTTTGAGTGTTTTTCCTTCATGTGTATATGCACCACCTGCATGGTTCATGCAGAGGCCAGAAGAGGGTGTTGAGGGGCTCTGGGGTTGGAGTTACAGGCAGTTGTTAGCCACCATATGGGTACAGGGAACCAAACCTGGATCCTCTGCAAGAGCAGTAAGTGCTCTTAACCACTGAGTCAAACCTCTTCAGCCCCCAAAGTCTATTTTTCTCCCCTTCATGGACCCCTTTCCCATTTCCTGGCCTCAAACATACTCCCACCTAAATGCACATATAAAAAATTAGTAGCTAGGATCTTTATATGAAAGAAAACATGCAGTGTTTCTCTTTTTGACATTGGGTTATCTCACTTAATATAATATTTTCCAGATTATCCATTTTCCTACAAATTTTATTTAAAATTATTATTTGGCAAAAAAATGTGTGTGTGTGTGCATGCTCATATATGTGGACAGCACAGATATACATGAGGTGTTATTCTACATTCCCACCTTGTTTTAAAATATATTTTTTATTTGTTATTTTTATGTGTATGAGTGTATTATTGTCTGCATGTATGTGAGTGCACCCATGTCGTGCAATGCTTTGGAAGTCAGAAGAGGGCATCGGATTCCCCTGGAACTGGAGTTAAGGATGGTTCGTAGCCAGCATGTGGGTGTTCTGGGAATTGAACCCGGGGCCTCTGCAAGAGCAGTCAGTGCTTTTAACCACTGAGCCATCTCTCCAGCCCAATATTTGGCTTTTTGAGTCAGGGTTTCCTTGTAGCCCCAGCTGGCCTGGAACTTGCCATGTAGACCAGGTTGGCCTTGATCTAAAGGAGATCCAGAGTGCCTCTGCCTCTGAAGTGCTGGGATTAAAGATGTGGACCACCATGTCTGGCATTAAACTTTTCTTATTTGTCTTTATTTTATGTGTATGTGTTTTTGCCTGCATGTATATAAGTGTACCACATGGGTGCAAACGTGCAGAGATCAGAAAAAGGTGTGAGTCCCTGAAACTGAGCCATGGATAGCTGTTAGCTGCCACATGGGTGTTGGGAACCGAATCTGGGTTTTCTGGAAGAGCAGCTAGTGCTCTTAAGTGCTGAACCATCTCTCCAGTCTCATAATTTCATTTTTTCTTTACATCTGAATACAATTGCATGGTATATTTGCACCACATTTTTTAATCCATTCATCTGTTGATGGACATAAAGGCTGACTCCATTTCCTAGCTATTGTGAAAAGAACAGCAATAACTATGGATAAGCAAGTAGGATTCTACCTCTGCAATAGGATATAGACTCCTTTGAGCAAATGCCCAGGAGGGGTGTAGCTGGTTCCTGGGGTAGTTTTATTTTTAGCTGCTTGAGAAGCCTCCATACTTATTTCCACAGTCAATGGACATTCACACTCCATCTAAGAGTGAATAAGGGGCTCCCCTTTCCCTATATCTTCACCAGCATTTGCTGTCATTTGTTTTCTTGATGATAACCATTCTGACTGAAGTGAGATGGAATCTCAAAGTAGTTTTAATTTGTATTTCCTTGGTGGCTAAAGATGTTGAAGACTTTAAAAAAATATTTATTGGTGATTTGTATCACTTGAGAATTCATTCAGTTCCACAGCCCATTTTTTATTTTCTTGTTTAGTTTAAAAAAATTCTTTGTATATTCTGGATAGTAATCCTCTGTCATCTGTATAGCTGGCAAAGATTTCTCCCACTTTGTAGGCTGCCTCATCACTAGATTGCTTGACAGAAGCCTCTTAATTTCATGAGTTCCATTTATCAACTGTTATCTTTTTTTCTGAGATGTTGGAATCCTATTCATAAAGCCCTTATTTATGCCTGAATCTTGAAGAGTATTTACTCCCACTTTTTTCCTCTAGCAGTTTCAAAGTTTAGGGTCTTATATTGAAGTCTTTGATCCATTTAGGCTTGGGAGGCATACGTGTGTGTGTGTGTGTGTGTGTGTGTGTGTGTGTGTGTGTGTGTGGACTTACATGCTGCAGCAAGTTTATGGTGGTCAGAGAACAATTTTGTGGAGTTGGTTCTCTCTTTCCACCTTGATGTATGTGTGTTCCAGGGATTGAGCTTGGGTCATAAGGCTCACACAGCAATCTTGCCAGCCCCTGGGCTTGAGTTTTTATTTATTTATTTTTTTGACACAGGGTTTCCCTGTAGCCCCAACTTGCCTGTAACTCACTTTGTAGACCAGGCTAGCTTCAATCTCACAGAGATTCACCTGCCTCTGCCTCCTGAGTGCTGGGATTAAAGGCGTGTGCCACAGCACTTGGCTTGGACTTAATTTTTGTATGGGGTTGAAGATCTAGTTTCATTCTTCTACAGGAAGATATTCAATTTTCCCAGCACCATTTATTGAAGATGTTGTCTCCCCCGACACCCCCATGATTATTTTTATCAAAAATCATGTGGTTGTAGTTGTGTGGATTTATACCTGGGGCTTTGGGTCTTTATATCTTATCTTTAGAGACATGGTTCAATGGTTAGGAGTACTGCTCTAGCAGAGGACCTGGTTTGGTTCCCATATCAGGAAATCAACAACCATCTATAATTCCAGCTTCAGGGGATCCGAATCTCTCTGGGCTCAGCATGTACCTTCACTCATGTGCCCATATCCTCCCTCACAAATATAAATATATAAAAACTTTATCTGGGTCTTATATTTTACTCCATTGATCTATGTGTCTGTTTTTGTGCCAGTACCCCACTATTTTTATTATTAAGGCTATGTAGTACAGCTTGAAATCAGGTATGGTGATACCTCCAGCACTATTCTTTTTGTTTAGGACTGCTTTGGCTACCCAGGGTCTTTTGTGCCTCCATATGATTTTGAGATTGTTTTTCTATTTCTGCCAAGAATGGTGTTGGAATTTTGATGGGGATTGCACTGAATCTGTAGATGCTTTTGGTAGGATGGCCAATTTTTTTTTGACAGGGTCTCCCTAGCCCCAGCCCACCTGGAATTCGCTATGTAGATCAGGCTAGCCTCAGTCTCATAGGGATCTACCTGCCTCTGCTTTCCGGGTACTGGGATTAAAGGGGTTTGCCACCATGTCTGGTGGATTGCAATTTTTATAATATTAATTCTTCTGATCCATGAGTATGGGAGGTCTTTCCATCTTCTAGTGTCTTCCTTGATTTCTTTCTTCAGTGTTTTAAAGTTTCAATTGTACAAGTCTTTCACCTCCTTGGTTAGGTTTATTCTAATTAAAAAAATAGAAACCTTTAATTTTTTTTTTAAATTTATGGGGCTGGAGAGATGGCTCAGCAGTTAAGAAAACTGGTAATTCTTTCAAATAACATGGGTTTGAATCCCAGTACCCACATGGCAGCTAACAACTGTCTGTAACTCCAGTCCCAGGGGATCCAAGTACCTCTTCTGACCTCCACAGGCACTGCAGGACATGGGTGCACTTACCTACATGCAGGCAATACACACATACACATAAAATAAAATAGAAATAAAATTTAAAAAATTTATTCATTTTTATTATGTTTATTTTATATGTATGAATGTATTGCCTGCATGCATGTAAGTGCATCTGTGTCATGCAATGTCCATGGCAGTCAGAAGTGGGTGTGAAGATTCCCCTGGAACTGGAGTTATGAATGGTAGTTAGCTGCCACGTGAGTGCTGGGAATTGAACTTGGGTCCTCTGAAAAAGCAGCCAGTGCTCTTAACTTCTGAGCCATGTCTCCAGGCCCCAAATTTAATTTTTTTTAGACTACTGTGAAGGAGATTGTTCCCTTGACTTATTCTTAATATGTTTATCACTGGTGTCTAAGGAAGGCTATTGATTCTTGTTTGTTTTGTTTCCTGACACTTTGCTGAAAGTGTTTATCAGCTCTAGGAGTTTTTGGTGGAATCTTTAGGGTCTCTTCATCATGTACAAATAAAGAGACTTCCTTTTCTGTTTGCATACCTTTTATTTCCTTCTGTTTTCTTATTGCTGGAGCTAAGACTTCAAGCACTCTATTGAAGAAGAATGGCAGGAATGGACATCCTTGTCCTGTTACTGATCTTAGTGTGATCATGATGCTGGCTGTGGGCTTGTATGTTTTGAGATGTTCCTTCCATCCTTGGTCTTTCCAGGGCGTTCTATCATGAAGAGATGTGCATTTTGTCAAAGGTCTTCTCTGTATCTATTAAGATGATGTAATTTTTCTCTTTGAGTCCATTTATGTGATGAATTAAATTTATCTATTTACGCCAGGTGCTGTGGTACATGCCTTTAATTCCAGCATTTTGGAGGCAAGAGGCAAGTGGATCTCTGTGAGTTCAAGGCCAGTTTGGTTTACATAATGAGTTCCAGGCCAGCTGGGGCTACAGGGAGACCCTGTCTCAAAGGAGGCCAAAAAAAAAATTATTGATTTACAAATGTTGAACCATTCCTGAATCTGTCATGAAGCCAAGCTGATCATGAGAATATTTTTTAATGTGATCTTAAATTTGGTTTAATAGTATTTTGTTAAGAATTTTTGCATCTATGCATTGATCTATAATTATTTTGTTGTGTCTTCATCTGGTTTTGGTATCAGCAAATACTGGCTTCACACACATAAAAATAGTTGGGAAGTGTTTCTTTTCTATTTAACAGAATAATTTGAGAAGCAATGGCTTTAGTTCTTTAAGGGTCTGTAGAATTCTGCCATGACTCCATCTGGACCCGAGGTTTTCTTTCTGTTGTGTTGCTGTTGCTGCTTCTTAAGATCAGAGAGTTTTTAATTATTGCTTTGATCTCATTGCTTGTTATAGATTCCTTTAAGTTTATCTCATCTTGGCTTAATTTTGGTAGGCATATGCAGCTAGAAACTCCTCTATTTCTTTTAGATTTTTTCCAATTTACTGCAATATAGGTTTTAAAAATATATCATGATTTTCTGCATGTCATTGGTATCTGCTCTAATGTCTTTTTTTTTCATCCCTAATTTCCTTAATATGGGTGTTATCTCATTTTCTTTTGGTTAATTTGGGTAAAGATTTGTCAGTCTTGTTTATTTGTTCAAAATTAACTAATTTCATTGATACTTTTTATTTATTTTTCATTTCTATTTCATTAATTTCTGCCCTGATTTTAATTTTTTTTTCTTTTTGAGACAGGGTCTCTCTGTAGTGTAGCTCCAGCTGTCCTGAACTCGCTATGTAGACCAGGCTGGCCTCAAACTCACAAAGATCTGCCTGCCTCTACCTCCCAAGTGCTGGGATTAAAGGCGTGCACCACCATGCCTGGCTGATTTTAATTATTTTTATGAATTCCTTTTGGGTTTGGTTTGTTTTTGTTTCTCTAAGGCCCTAAGGGGCATTATTATTTATTTGAGATTGCTTTGATTCTGTAATGTATGCACTTAATGCCATAAACTTTCCTTTTAGGATTGTCTTCATTGTATGCTACAGATTTGGTATGTTGTGTCTTCATTTTCATATAAATTCCAGGAATTAAAAAAATTTCCTTCTTGATTTTGTCACTGACTCATCATTCAAGTGCTGTTTATGCTCCACAAATTTGCATTATTTTCTGCAGCTTCTTTACTTGTGAATTTTAGCTTTATTCCATTGTGACAAGAAATTATTTCAATTTTCCTAAATTTGTTGTAACTTGATTTGTGTCCCAATTTATGATTTAGAGAATGTTCCATTGTCTGCTGACAACAATGTATGTGCTGCAGTGTTTGGGTGGAATGTTCTGCTAGGTTCATGTGATCTATGGTGTTAAACTCAATGTTCCTCAGTTTATGGTTTGTCTGGATGATCTGTCCACTTATGAGCATGGGCCATTGAAGTTACCCACTCCTACTGTGTTGGGGCATCAGTTTACAGCTATGATGGCTGGGGAGAATTTCAGTGAACAGTTGTCACCAAGAATCCCTTTGAGGTAGAAATTCACTTGTGGTGTGGCTTTTGTAGGATATTAGATAAGATAGAGAAGGCAGTTGGTTGGGCTGGAGTGGTCATCACAGCACTGAGCACCAACTCATGCTGGGGAGAAAAGTTCATTGGTGTGATGAGCAAGTGTCTGTCAGTGTATCATTATAGGAGTAGGTTGGCTGGGTGGTGCAACAGTCCTAGTCCCTCTGTTTGTTAATCTGCCACTCATTCAGACATGGTTTCTACCCAATAGATAGTATTTATTGCTAATAATAAAGTTCAAGTTTTGAAGCCAAAATTAGAATTTTAGACCCATATCCTACCTTGATTAAGTTTGATAGTGCCCCAATAAAGACTTCTCTGATGAGGTCAGTGGTGATACTAATAAATCTGACTTATTGATATTCTATGCTGTATTACTTTTCTCATTGTTATGATAAAACACCTGACAACTTAAGGAAGGAAAGGCTTATTCTGGTTCAGTCTGAGGGTACAGCCCATCATGGTGGGGAAGGCATAGTGGCAAGAGAGTGAGGCAGCTGGTCACATTGCATTCATAGTGAAGAAGCAGAGAGATGAATTAACAGTGTCCCACTTACTTTCTCCTTTTTATTCATTTCAGGATCTAAGCCCACTGGATCAGGCCACCCACAGGGTGGGTCTTCCCTCTTCAGTTAAAACTTTCTGGAAACACCCTCATAGACACAAACAGAAGTGTTTTCCATAGTGATTTCCAAACACAGCCAAGTTGACAAGATTAAACATTACATATAACAAAGTAAGTGAACATTTGCAAGAGCTGTACATAACAGTGGAGCAACATTTTCCAATGTCCAATTCATGATGATACAAAATCATGCATTTGAGTAAATGTAAGTGAAGATCTATTCAACATGTAGGATGGACCAATGAGCATCAACGTAGCAGATAGAAAGTTTATTGGTATGGCTTTAGATTTCATAGAACAAATGACCTTTAAGAAACTACTTCTTTGTGTAGAGAATAAGAGGCTGCACAGTGATTATCAAACTTGTATCAAACTTCTGTCTTCAAAGCTCAGGGATCATTATGGTAGAGGTGGTGGAGATATTGTAAGAGCCAGAGGTAGCAGAGAACTGCAAGAAAAGTTTTCCAAACAGTTGGGAAATTACTCATATGAATTCACAGCAATGGTGACAGCATGCACAAGTGCCATGTAAGCTCAAACCAAATTCCAGTATAGACATGGGGAAGTAGGTAAGACACCCTAATCCTACCTGAGGAACTAGCTGGGAAAGGGAGAATCAGTCTCATTTAAGGATGAGACTCTTGGTAGGTTAACTAGGTTCCAGTAGATGGATCTACACCAACGAGTAGATAGAAATTGGGCAGGGGGTAGTAAGGGGAGGTACAGATAGCAGACGGAATCTAAGTACGATAAAAATATATTGTATGGAATTGGCAAAATTCAATAAAAAAGGGGGAAAAAAGAAAAACACACTTTTATTCATTTTAAGTTACTTTCAACATCTGACGTTGGACATTCAATGCACTGTATCTGCTACTGGAATCTTGTTGTAAATAACTTAAAAAAAAGAAACTACTGTTAGGCATAGTGGTGCATGCCTTTAATCCCAGCACTCAGGAGGCAGAGGCAGGTGGATCTCTGTGAGTTCAAGGCCAGCCTGGTCTACATACTGAGCTCCAGGCCAGCTGGGGCTACAGGGAGACCCTGTCTCAGAAAGACATTAAATAAATAAACAAAGAAACAAACAAATAACAGGAAAGAGAAATTAAGCACACAAATTCAATGAAGCAAGCATGAGAGGAGAGAGACAAAGGAGTCCCAGATGAGTGAAAAAAGGACAGCAAAAAATTTTAATTGCTCCCTCCCTCCCTCCTTCCCTCCCTCCTCCCTCCCTCTCTCCCTCCCTCCCTCCCTCCTTCCGTGTGTGTATCTCATGGCATTTGTGTGGAGGTCAAAGGAAAACTTTCAAGAGTCAGTTCTTTCCTTCCACCATGTGGGTTCTAGGGATCAAAATTCAGGTTGTCAGACATAGCAAGTACCCTTAACCCATTGTCATCTGGCCAACCCTGTTTATATAATCAAACTATAAATATTAAAAAAACAGTATTGCTCTGAAGAGTTCAGAAGATGTGAGGATACTGCTGTAGTCTATTAAGTCTGATATTAAGGTGTAAAACTTAATGCTTGGAAGAACATTTTTTTTTAAAGTATGTTGACAGCAGTTAACACTAATTGGACTCAGTGGGTTACAAAAAAAAAGGGGAGTGAACATGAGGTGGGAAGGGGATGTATTAGACATACTGCGGGGGGGGGAGTGGGACAGGGGAGTTGAGGGTATGTATGATTAAGATATATTGTATACATAATATGAAATTGCCAAAGAATAAATAAAAGAGGGTTGGAGAAATGATTCAGTGGTTAGGAACGCTTGCTATTCTTGCAGAGGACCTGGGTTCAGTTCCCAGAACCTACATGGTGGCTAATAACTATTTGTAGCTCCAGTTCAAGAGGATCCTATGCCCTCTTCTGCCTCTGTGGGCACTGTGTACACATGGTGCTTTTACATATATGCAGGCAAAACACTCATACACATAAAACACAAATAAATAAATTTTTTAAAAGGAATAAGTAAAAGATGTTCTTAAAAAGTATGTTAACATGTGATATGTTTATATGTTATTTAAATTTTTTTTCTAAAATTTTAAGTTTTAATTTCCACCATAGGAAATATTGAAGACAAGCATAAAAGTCCTGGAGTCTTCAGCAAATTTAAGAGCATAAAAACTTAGAACCAAGCCAGATGTGGTGGCACATGCCTTTAGTCCCAGCACTCAGGAGGCAAAGGCAGGTGGATCTCTGTGAGTTCAAGGCCAGCCTGGTTTACATAGGCTAGCTGGGGCTTCATCTCTGCAGTGTTTTTTTTTTTTAAATTTTCCCCCGACTTTTAGAGACAGGGTTTCTCTGTAGCTCCAGCTGACTTGGAATTCGCGATAGCCGACTCAGATCTCTATGAGATAGAATGCCTCTGCGTCCCAAGGGCTGGGATCAAAGGTGTGCGCCACTATATCCAGCTAGAACCACAATTCTAAAGCAATTTATCTGTATGTATTTGCTTGAAATTCATTAGGGTCCGCATACACAATTAAGATATATGTTAATTTGTAGATGTTAGTTAAATAGAGATTCACTTAATCTAAAAACATCTAGACAGACTCTCATACAGCCCAAGCTGGCCTCGAACTGGCTATGTAGCTATGACCTTACCACTACTGGGATTTCAGGCGAGGGTCACTGCAATCCATGCATGCAGTACTCAAGATGGAACACAGGACCTTCTGCATGTTAGGCACGCAACACACACTACATATTCAGCTACATCCCAGGGATTACAAGCATGTGCCACCACGCCTGTGATAATCTTACTCAAACGTCTTCTTAAAATGTCTACATTCAGAGTTTCAAAACAATCTCTGAACCAGTTTTATCTTCTTCGGTAAATTTTTCATTTATCCTTCGTCAAGCGTCAATCTGTATGTATGCACATGTACACACACATATATCATAAATACAGATACAGACATACATTTCACAATGTCATACTACATTCTTTATTCGTCACTGAGCTTTTCACACTTTTCTTGTCCTTTCAAGTCACTCATAGCTCTGTTAGTAACAGGAATTCTAACACAACCCTAGAGCATGCATTTTCCTTTCTTTGGCCCACTAACAAAATTTGGCTGCCCTCATTTAAACAAGCTGTTCCTGATACCTGGGCAGGAATTCAATTCCAAAAGGAGAAAGGCTCCCTAGACCACGTGACACCGCCTAGGGTGAACACGGAACGTTGCCCTCACCTCAACGCTTCTTCCCGCTTCCAACATGGCAGTCCGACATCCTCGTACCGCAACTATAGGTGTTCTTGAGTGTAGAAACCACGCTGGGGTACATTTGGGGCTCTTTTAGCGAGGTGTGGCCGCGGGAAAGTCCTAGCAGGGCAGCTCGGACGGCAGCTGGGCTCCCGCCGGTCAGAATCAGAGAGGACCGGAAGTTCCGTGTCTTTGCTGTCCGGGGAAGCCGTTAGGCACGCACACCGGAAGTGGTCCATCGGCTGGAGTGAGGCAGTGTCCGCGGTGTGAGCGTTCCTCAGGCAGCGGAGCCATGGAGCCGGGGACTGCTGAACTTTACGACCAGGCCCTGCTGGGTATCCTGCAGCACGTGGGCAATGTCCAGGACTTTCTCCGCGCGCTCTTCGGTTTCCTCTACCGCAAGACAGACTTCTACCGCCTGCTGCGCCACCCTTCGGACCGCATGGGCTTCCCGCCCGGAGCTGCGCAGGCCCTGGTGCTGCAGGTGAGGCGGGGACCCGCGGGCCTTTGGCGTCCTGCGGGTCGTCGTCCCAACCACGCTCTCGGGCGCCCGACGTGTTCCTGGCCGGCATCTTGAGGGCTCGCGAATCCAGCTCCCAGCCCCCCAGATTTTTCTGTTGTCCCCTGGGATCGCAACAGTGATCCTGTGCGAAAGGCCAGACGTTATCTGAGCGCAGATCGGATGTCAGGGCTCGGTTTTGTGCGGCTAGTCCCTAGGTGTTGGAGGTATTGGAAGCAGCCAGCCTGTTAGGGAGAGCCTCTCGGCGCGCAGCGGGCATGCTTGGCCCCGTGCTGCGGGTTGCTAGGTTGTATTCAAACCGTGCAGACTGGAGGAAAGGAAAGACATTCACAGCAGCAGAAACTTGGTTATCAGAACTACCAGACTCTGGAGGTGGCAGGAATGACGGGTGTTGTTGGGTTGGGTGTGGCCACTTGTCAGAGGTACCTTACTAAGTCCAACACAATCGAACGCAATATGATTACATTTGGACTTAAATCTATACATCGAAGGTTAAATTTATTGTGTTTGAAGCCCAATTAATACTGAAGTTGGCTGGGCACCTTTTTGTTTTGTTTTTGTTTCTTCAGACAAGGTCTGACTGGGTAACCATGGTCTGCCTGGAATTCAGCATTGTAGACCAAGTTATCTTCGAACTTGTGATCTTCCAGCCTCTGCCTCTCCGGTGCTGGGATTGCTGGGATTACAAGTGTGTGTCATCACAACTGGCTGACTGGGCAGTTTTGAATGTAGTAATAAGCAAACATTCACTAAATATATTTTACATTCACAGTTGCTGTAGGCTCTAGTATTGTGGGTATTTAAATTGTCTGTCTACTCAGGACACTTCTATAAGAGAAAAAGCCACAGAAGGTGGTAGAGAACTCTGCAAGTTCTCTGTATGGTAGAACTGTTTGAAAGGAGAGGAATAGAAAGGATGGATAATAAATTGAGGAAGTTCTGTAGGAGAGGTGAGACTTTGGATGAGATTGGAAGTACTCAGTGGAGCATGAAGCGAGTCTGTAGGAATCTGAGATGTTATCTAGCACCTATGAAGTGCTTCATGTTACCTTCTGAAGTCTTACTCCATGCTGTGGGATTATGGGATGTTATTTTCCTCAGTGCCTACAGGAGGAAACCAAAGGTTAGCATTGCTCTAGTAAATATCAACAAAGTGATAGGTGGGGAGTGGGGTGGTGTTCCACTCAAGTTCCATTTCAGAACTGAAGTCTTCTCATCCTTGCTCAGTGGCCCAAGTGCCATTTGAGTAGTTGGTGAGTGTGGCTAAAATGAGACTTTATGTTACTTTAATGAAATCTTGCCACTTTGTCTTCTGCAAAACAGGTAAGGTTAAATTTTACATATCAGTTTAATAAGGTTAAATATTGTGACAAGAACCTTGGCTAGTTCTTCATGAAACTGGAACTCACAGCTTCATTTTCTGATTATAAATCTTTTCTGTCATAGTGGTCTTTCCATAGTAGGGTGAGAACTTTTGTTTTGATTGTAGAAAGATTTGGAGGCCAAAGGAACATTTCCTGAGAGTCTAGTATGTGCCAGTAGCCGGTATTTGACATTCTGGTATAATCTTATTTTCCCCTTAACCCAGTTTGAGAGCTTAGTCCTTGTTTCATTGATACACTGACAAAGATAATGCATTTATTTATCTGGTAACTTCCATAAAACACCCCTTAAAGCTTAAGACACCCTGAGGTGTCTGTTTAAGATTTGGTGAGCAGTCTATTGAAGTGGGTGGAGGTAGGGAGCAGGAACAAAGGAAGGGGAAGGATGAATCAAAAGGATCCAAGGTTTCAGATTTGGGTGACTGGAACACTGACAGTATTAACTGTACTGTCACTTGGATTTAGGTGGGAAAAGTTTAGACAAGTTGAATTTGAGATTGCAGACAGAAGTTATGGCCGTAGGCTATTGGAATCATTGAACTGGACCTTGCAGGAGATGGAGGAACTGGTGAGGTCTGAGGGAAAGAAAAGAGCTCAAAGTAGAGGACACCTTGGGGGAAGTCACAGTGAAGGGCAATTTACTGAAACCAAGAGCAATCTCTAGCACAGGGTTAAGAGGCTTTTTGTTTGTTTTTTATTTTCTCACCCCCCCCCCAAGAGCTTCTCAACCATCAGCATTGACCAAGAAACTTTTTTTTTTTTTGGTCTTTTTGAGATGGGGTTGCTCAGTAGCCCCAGCTGGCCTGGAACTCACTGTGTAGACCAGGCTGGCCTGGAACTCACAGAGATCCACCTGCCTCTGCCTCTGGAGTGCTGGGATTAAAGGCATGTGGCACCATGCCTTGCTTGACCTAGAAACTTTTAAAAGTATGTATTTCTTGAATATTTTTTGGCGATGGGGACTCTCTAGCCTGGAACTATGTGGAACTAGACCACACTGGCCTCAAACTCAAAGAGATCCATCTGCCTATCAAGTGCTGGAATTAAAGGTGTGTGCCACCATACTCAGCTCTTGAATATTTTTGTTGGGTAGATCATAATGAGTCTTGGGGACCTGCTATTATTATTATTATTAAACGGAAGACCTTTTGGCAAGAGACTTATAAGGTGATTTCAGTATTGACAAGGGTTTTACTATGGAGTGTGATATTAAAGTCAAGTCAAATAGAGTGACTTGGTAACACAAAGCATTCTGTCATCCTTATTCATCTGCTTTTCTGCTCCTGATTCATTGAACCTAAGATTCCTTCCTGTGGCTCTCTCACTCACAGTGGGATCTCTGGGGTATCTTTGAATGTAGGCAGTGAGGGTTCTGATGTATTCTTCTGGAACTTGAGAGCTTTCACCTGATATTTTGGGAAGTGGACTGTTGGTGTAGTTGGTTGGTTTAACGTATCATGCATTTTTCCTTCTAAAGGATTACAGTAGGAATGAAGTATGTGAAAATTTTGTTCTGTTCTAGTATAAGAATGTTTTAAGGGGGCTGGAGAGATGGCTCAGTGTTTAAGAGCACTGACTACTCTTGCTAGAGGACCCGGGTTCGAGTCCCAGCACCCACAGGGCAGCTACGAACCATCCTTAACTCCAGTTCCAGGGGAATCTGACGCCTTCTTCTGAACTCTGCAGCATTGCACAACACTGGTGCACTCACACACATGCAGGCAATACACTCGTATACATAAAAATAATAAAACATTAAAAAGAATGTTTTAAGAAAAAAATAGTTTAGTTGGACATGTCATTTATTACAGCTGCTAACTTCATGTTTATCCTAGAATTCAGTGTGAGAAACAGTGCTATTGAAAATCTACTAGGAGAATTAGGAAGACAGCTGTATTTTGGTCCTCTTATAACTTCTCTCTAGACAGCCAGGAAAGCTTATTGAAGGTCATAGACATCTATTCCAATCCAGGAATCCGTGACTCTGGGATGAGTGCTGAGAACACATGGCAGCTGGGAGCTCTTGGGTGACTTGAGAGGACTGGGTGGTACAGATTGGGAGGTCAAAGAGGTTGAGTATGCTGAGCAGCAAAGGCCTTAGGAAGGATGAGGACCATCAGGCCTTGGTATTGGGCAGTCCTGTGTTAGAAGTCTTAGGTTATGGAAGACAGTACTTATTGTTTTGTTTTTGGAGTTAAGATGAAGATCCACAGTGTTGGAGGTAGAATGGTTTTGAGGACAAATCACTTGAAGACTTGTTAGCATGGGTGTTGGAGAGAAGCAAGTAAATTTTTCAGGTTATCTGCAGAGTAGAAATGACTCTAGGTTTCAGTTTTAAGTTTTGATTTTTTTTTTATGTGTATGAGTGTTTTGCCTGTATGTATACAAGTACAATCATGTTGTGCAGTGCTCACAGAGGCCAGAAGAGGGGTGTTGGATCCCTCGGAACTAGAGTTACAGGTGTTTTTTAACTACCACGTGGGTGCTGGGAACCAACCCTGGGTCCTCTGCAAGAACAGCCAGTGCTCTTAACTGCTGAGCCATCTCTCCAGACCCTAGGCTTCAGTTTTTAACCTTTTAGAATTTTATTTTCTTCTGGCTACATTGTGTTTCACTATTTGTTTTGTCCTATATAATTTTTCACTCTCTCCTTTCACTGACAGGATTATGGGCAAATTTGGAATGTTGATGGTCTTCTCTGCAAGAATTTTTTTTTTCTTTCCTTTTTTTTTGGGGGGGGTTCTTTTTGAGACAGGGTTTCCCTGTAGCCCCAGCTGTCCTGGAACTCACAGAGATCCACCTGCCTCTGCCTCCCGAGTGTTAGGATTAAAGGCGTGTGCCACCATGCCCGGCTTTTTGTGGTCCTTTTGAGACATGGTCACTCTGTAGCTCCAGCTGGCCTGGAACTTACCATGTAGACCATTCTGGCAGAGATCCTCCTACCTCTGCCTCCCCAGTACTGGGATTAAAGGCATGTACCACCACACCTGGCTTTTTGTGAGAATTTTGAGTGTTCTTAGAAACATGTAGTACAGTTAGTATGCTAGCACCTGTCTTTTGTTGTCTTCTCTGCAGTGCACAGGCTGGGTTAATAAATGCCTGCTGTGTTCTAGCTCTTTGGAGTTGGTGATTCCCACCCATTTCCCAGGTTAGTCCCTTAAGTCATTTTGCCCTCTACCTAGTTAGTGTAGAAGTTCTTTAAAGAAAAAAATTATTTATTTTTATTTTATGTGTATGAGTATTTTGCCTGCACGTATGTCAGTGTACCTGTGTTGCGCAGTGCCCATGGAGGCCAGAAGTAGGTGTTGGAGTTCCTGGAACTGGAGTTACAGACAGTTGTTAGCTGCCACATGGGTGCTAGGAACTGAACCCAAGTCCTCTGCAAGGCAGCCAGTGCTCTTAACCGCTGAGCCATCTCTCCAGCCTTTGTTCAGAGGTTCTTGTTCTTGCTGTTTCTTTATGACCCTACCTTCAGTGGCCCCATGGAAAATGCACCTCTTCTTTAAGGTCCAGTTGAGATCCTGATCTTCCTCTGCAGATTTCTTTCCACAGAAACCTACATTATAGTCTATTATAGTCTGTGACAAGGCATTGAGGGTGTTATAATACCCCTCTTGAGCCAGAGTTCTAGCACTATGAGGCTGTACTTTTCTTTTACTCTATAGTGCTGAGGATTGAACACATGTCTTGCTCATGATTAAGCAAGCACTCCACCATGGACCTACATCCCCAGCCTTTTAACTGAACCTTTTAAATTAATCAATTAATTAATCTGTTTATTTGTTATTTCTGCGGGAGGGTCTTACTACATAGCCTTGGCTGGCCTGGAACTTGCTACATTGACCAGGCTGACCTTGAACTCACAGAGATTCGCTTGCTTCTGCTTCCCGAGTGCTTGGTATTAAAGGCATGTGCCACCATGCCCAGCTAACAGAACCTTTATAAACAATTATTTATTTATTTATTTTGGGGGCTGGAGAGATGGCTCAGCAGTTAAGAACACTGACTACTTTTGCAGAGGAGCCAGGTTCAATTCCCAGCACCCACATGGCAGCTACGAACCATCCTTAACTCCAGTTCTGAGGGAATCTGAAATCCTCTTCTGACCTCTGTGGCATTGCACGACACGGAGTGCCCTCGCTTACATGCAGGCAATACACTCATACACATAAGATAAAAATAAAATATTTTTAAATTTTTATTTTTATTTTTATTTTATGTGTATGAGTGTTATGCCTGCATGTATGTAAGTGCACGTGTGTTGTGCAGTGCCCTCGTGGGACAGAAGAGGGTGCCGGAACTTCTGGAATTGGAGTTAACAGATGGTTGTTAGCCACCATGTGAGTGGTGGGATTCAAACTATGGTCTTCTGCAAAAACAGCCAGTTCTCTGAACTGCTGAGCCATCTCTCTAGTCCTAACTGAACCTTTTTCTTTTAAATTAAAAAAAATATTTATTTTATTATTATTTTTTTTATGTGTATGAATCACTCATGGAGATCAGAAGAGGGCATCAGATTCCCTGGAACTGGTCTAGGGGACAGTTGTTAGCCGCCATGTGGGTGCTGGGAATCTAACCTGGTTCCTCTGCAAGAGCAGTCAGTGCTCTTAACCGCTGAGCTATCTCTCCAGCCCCTTATTATTTTTGTTTTATGTGTATGCATGTATTGCCTGCATGTAGGTAAGTGCACCTGTGCTGTGTGTGCAGTGCCCATGGAAGTCAGAAGAGGCTGTCGGATCCCCTGGGACTGGAGTTATGGACAATTGTTAGCTGCCATGTGGGTGCTGCAAGAACAACCAATGTTCTTAACAGTTGAGCCATCTTTCCAACCCCCTAACTGAACCTTGTTAATAGAGAGGTCCCAGCACCTTCATGGATGTGACTGTGTCCCAGAAAAGGTTAAGGGTTTGTTCACATGGTCTTGGGCAATGCTAGATTAGAAGTCTTGAGTGATGGGAGAGAGTTCTTACTGTTTTACTTTTTGGAGTTTCTATCTCTTGCATAATATAAGCATAGAATGGGTGTTTGTGGAATTGGGTGCCCATACCTCCCCTCAGCCTTCACTGTACAAAGGGTAGCAGTAGTCTGGTAAGTATCAGTGTATTTTATGGATTGAAGTTCAGTTACAGTCTCATCTTTAATTTTTGAGTCAGAATTGTTGGAACCTCATAAATTCATAGTACAAGGACAGTGTGTTTGTGTTATTTGCATTATGAGCAAGATTGAGGCCAGTAAAAGTAATGACAACTAAGCCTGCTAACCTTACATCTTGTGGTATATAAATATATTAGCTTTGGCTTGTTTTTGATTTTATTAATTTTGGAACCTTCCTAAGAAACAATAGTTTCCTATCAGCTTTTGATGAAGTTGTAATACATTTTTCTTTGCCTTACTACTGTTTAATTCTGTACCTAGTAGATTTTGCTGTGTGTCTATACAATGTATGGTCTAATACTGGGCAGATGAACTGATTATTGGATTGTTTGATTTTTAGGTCTTTAAAACATTTGATCACATGGCTCGCCAGGATGATGAGAAAAGAAGGAAGGAACTTGAAGAGAAAATCAAAAGAAAGGAGGAAGAGGCCAAGGCTATGGCAGCTACTGCAGCCGAGAAGGAAGCGGTCCCAGTCCCAGTTCAGGAAGTAGAGATAGATGCTACTGCAGAACTGAGTGGGCTTGGGGATGGAGAAAAGGTGGATCCCCCAGGCCCTCAGAACACTGAGCATAAAGTGGCCCGTGGCTTGGAGGAGGCCAAAGCTCCAGGAACAGTTAGCAGTGCTGCTGAAAGCCCTAAGGAGCCACCCAAGCTCCCCAGGTAAGAATTTCTTCTTGGCAGCTTCCTTCTTTCTCTGTTGGTAATTAAGTTTTCTTAGGATTGGTTTTAGCTTTGTATGGTTTGTAAAATACCAGTGCTTTTTTGGTGGGAAGGTATTTAAACTACAGGAATTTATTTTCTAATAGTTCTGAAGGCTGGAAATCCAAGATCAAAATATTGTCTGGTGTTTGTTCTAAGGCCTGTATTATAGGCTTGAGAACATCTATCTTATGGTGTCTTCATATGGTCTGTCCTCTGTGCTTGTCTGTGCTCTAATCTAGTTTCAACCAGCATCTCAAACACAGTATGCCAGACTGCCCTCCATCCAACTGGCTCAAGGTCCTTCTTTAGGAACTCACTTGTGAATTCCCTTACCTCACAGGACTTGCAGTCGGCTAAAATGTAGTTATTTATCTACTTATTTACTTACATATTTAGTATGTGTGCATATGTGTATATGCATTTGCCATGACACACGTGTTGGAGGTCAGAGGCCAACTTGTGGGAGTTGATTCTCTCCTTCCACCATGTGAGTTCCAAAGATCAAACTCAGGTTGTCAGGCCAGGTGGCAGGTACCTTTATCTGTTGAACCATCTTGTTGCCCCCTAAAACGTTATTTTGATAGGGTCTGAATCATTCATAGAACAAAAGTTGACTTGTTTGAAAAATTTCTGGGAAAATAATTTTTATTTCTGTCACAAAACTTTGTAAATTAGAACCCGACTTCTCTTGAGAGATGCAGTCGCTGTGTACATCCTCATTTAGGAACAAACCTTTCTCCAGCAGCTAAGTTCTCTTCAGCTGCCTAGCCTTTGCTCTATAGTGCTATTGCCCCAGCTCCAGACCCATTGCCACTTCTTTTTTTTGGTCTTTTTGAGACAGGGTCTCCCTGTAGCCGCAGCTGGCCTGGAACTCACTGTGTAGACCAGAGATCCACCTGGCTCTGCCTCCTAAGTGCTGGGACTAAAGGCATGTGCCACCACGCCCAGCTCTATCGGGACTTCTTTATCACAGCATTTATTTAGTGCTCTCTGTTGGCAAACTGCATTAACAGTTCTTTGCATATGTGGGAACTCATTTAACTTTAGTCTTCTTCCTTTTCCTCCCTTTAAGGTAAAGTTGTTTTTGTTTTTGTTTTGTTTTTTGGTATTTTTGAGACAGGGTTTCCCTGTAGCCCCAGCTGGCCTGGAACTTGCTATGTAGACCAAGCTAGCCTGAACTCACAGAGATTCGCCAAAGTTGTTTATAGTTATGCAGCCAGTTGAGGGCCAGAGCCTGAATTAGGGAACTTGTTGCTTTCCCAAAGACTTTGCTTTACCTGAGCATAGGCTAGGCATCTTGATTTTTTATTGTCAGTATTGGGCATTTAGCCTAGGACCGCACACATGCTAGACATGTGCTCCACCACTGAGCTACACCCTCAACCCTTTATTTTTTATGTTCTTCCTTCTTCAGGAACACTGCTGAAGTGTATGATCCCCAAAAGTACGATGTATACCTGAAGAGCAGTTTAACATAGGGGTCTAGATTCACATCCCGGCCCCACCACTTCTTAAGCATTCTACTGGGTATGCAATATAACTTCTCTGTGATCTTTACAAAACCCATCTTGTACAGTCAGGTAACTAATCAGTGGCAGAGCATGAGTATAAACAGGTTTCCCTATGTCAAACCTTGTGCTGTCCTTATTATATTCACTTTTCAGGAACTGTTTCCCAAGTGTACTAAGTGAGTCACATAACCCTGCAGTCTGAGAGGTGGTACCTCCTTGTGTGTGAATTGTGGCAGTGTCTATGGAACAACTGTGATCCTACCGGCTTGCTGTGTTTATAGGAACATCTACTCTTTCCTCTTTGATAGGTCTGCTGCTTTTACCTCCAACTTCTGTTCTTTTCTTCCGACTCCCTGCACTCTAAATCTGTTTTCTGAGAGCATTTATTTGAGTTTAGTTTCTGCTGAAGCAAAGTAGACAACTTGGAATGCTCTACAAAATACTGACTAGGCAAAAATAAATTTCGTAAAGATTGAATAGGGCAAGAGTGCAGTCTAGCTAAGCAATGGAGTTCAGAGAAAGCAGTTGTTGAATGGGTGAACCAAATTGATGGAGAAAGAAAGCAGGTCTTAAATACGGAATTCTGAAAGAAAAAACTGTGATAAGGGTTTGGAGTCCCAAAAGTTGAGGAGTAGGGTACAGGAGGATGTTTTGATGTGACTTTTAGAAGGTTGTTTTTAGGCGTTAAGCTATTTTTTTTTTTTTTTTTTTTAAAGATGTGCCTTCAGTACTGGGGCTAGTTTATCCTAACATAATCTTTTGGGGGCTAGTTCTTGAATATTGTAGAATGTACCTATTCAGCAAGGTCTTCTTGTAGGTGTGGTGGCTAATGCCTGTAATCCCAATATTTAGGAATAGAGACAGGAAGATCATTGCAAGTTAAAGTCTAGCTTAGAATACATAGAAAATACCAGGCCATCCTAGTCTACAAAGAGAGTACCAGGCCAATCTAGGCAGAGAACCTATCTCAAAATCAAAACAAACAAAACCCCACAATGTCAGTGGAGTGCAACAAAGCATGATTTGCCTGTATGCTTATAAAGTCATCTTAAAGATTGCTAGTATGGATATTGTGATAGGTTTATGTGTCAGTCTGGTAGGACTGAAGTCTCTAGTTACTCAAATACTTGGGCCAGGGTTGCTACAAAGGAATTTATAGATGTGGATAGGGTCTGTAATAAGCCAACTTTAAGCAGGGGAGATTGTCCTAGGAGATGTAAGTGGGCCTGATCAATCAGCTACAACTTTGCTAAAGCAGAAGAAATTTCTTCTTTGGACAGCATCTGCGTTCAGTTCCTGGAGGAGTTTACAGTGGCCTACCTTGTAGATTTTGGACTGGCATAGCCATCCCACATAGTTATGAAAATTTTGTGTTTTTTAAAATGTGTCCTTTTATATTTAGACTGTGTTTTCTGTGTGTGTGTGTGTGTGTGTGTGTGTGTGTGTGTGTGTGTGTGTTGGTGCACATGTGCCAGGGCACATGTGTGAAAGTCAGAAGACAAGTCATTCTCCCCTTCCACCATGTAGGTTCCAGGGATCAAACTCAGATCCCCAGGCTTGGTGGAATTGCCTGTACCTACTGGAGCCATCTCACTGACCTGCATGTAAATCTTTTCAGTATCTGTTGCTGGCTTTATTTTTCTAGTTGATCTGTTAATAGATACAGATATTTTCATGGTATAATTAATGTGAGAGAAAGGATTTATACTTTGTTGTTTAATGCCAAATTTGAAAAGCATGTAAAATTACATATACAGAAAGGAAAGCCTACAAATTATATCATTGATAGTGGTTATCACAGAGGGGTAGAATTAAGACTGTTTTAATTTTGTGTATGCATGTGTTTATGTGTATGCACATGCATGTGGAGGTCATCAGAAGACAGCCTTGATGTTGTTCTTCAGGTATCTTCAAGGTTTTTTGTTTGTTTTGTTTGCTTTTTGAGACAGGGTCTCACTGTGTAGCCCCAGCTGGCCTGGAACTCACCATGTAGACCAGACTGGCCTTGATCTCTCAAAGATCTGCCTCCCAAGTGCTGGAATTAAAGTTGTGTACCACCATGCCTAGTCATCTTCCAGTTTTTGTTTGAGACCAGGGTCTCTCATTAGCCTGGAACTTTGCCCAGTAGGCTATACTAGGTGGCTGGTGAACTTTCAGGGGTCCACTTATCTCTGCCTCCCAGGACTAGAATTACAAGTCTATGCCACCACTCCCCTCCCTCCCTCCCTCCCTTCTTCTTTCTTTTTTTTGTTTGTTTATGTGTATGAGTGTATCACCTGCATATATGTAAGTGCAACTATGTTGTGCAATGCCTGTGGAGGTCAGAAGAGGGCGTTGGAATTAGAGCTACAGGTGGTTGTTAGTTGCCACGTGGTACTGGGAATTGAACCTCGGTCCTCTGTAAGAACAGCCAGTACTCTTAACTACTGAGCCATTTCCCCAGAACCACTTTTTCTTTTTTTAACTAGGGTTCTGGGTTCAAACTCAGTTCTTCACACCTGTGAGGCAAGCACTTTACCAACTGAGCCATCTCCTCAGCCCCTCATTTTTTTATCTCATTATTTTTTTATATAATGAGCATATTTTGTTTTACTACTTTTTGTATTATTTCTTTTCTTTTAAGTATTTTATTTTTATTATTTTTATTTTATGTGTATGAGTGTATTGCCTGCATGTATGTGAGTACAGCGGTGTTGTGCAGTGCCGCGGAGGTGTGAAGGGGGCTTTGCATTCCCCTGGAATTGGAATTAAGGACAGTTCGTAGCCTCCATATGGGTGCTGGAAATCAAACTCAGGTCCTCTGCAAGAGCAGTCAGTGCTCTTAACTGCTGAGCCATCTCTCCAGCCCCTGTATTATAATTTCTAAAAAAACGTTTAAAGGATATTTATTTTTGATTTGAGTAATAGACTAGAATAAAGCCTTATTGTCTTATAGTGACTCTACTTTTTAATTCTTTTTCTTTTTTTGGTCTTTTTAAGACAGGGTCTCAAATCCAGCTGGCCTGGATTTGCTATGGAGACCAGGCTGGCCTTGAACTCAGAGATCCGCCTGCTTTTGCCTCCCAAGTGCTGGGACTAAAGGCATGCACCACCACACCTGGCTCCTGTACTTTTCGTAAGTTTAGAGTGAAGACTTGGATATGTTTCAGGAAACCAGTGTTGTTACATGCCTTTATTCTGGTCAGCTTATACTCCTACTATAAGAATCCTGATAGTTCAATACCTAGAACTGCAGCATTAGCCTTCAGTTACTGGTTTCCCATGAAATAAGTTGTGAGTCGAGGTACTAGTCTATAGCTGCATATCTGAAATGGAATGCAAGGGCTGTCCTTTTCCTTATTCCACCTGGAGCTGGACCCCACTTTCCTCTACCAGTGTCCATGGGAGTCGTGTAGATTTGCCATTTGCCAGTTGAAAAATCAAAGGAGTTATTCTTCAGATGACCACACCTAAGTATCTCCCCTTCCGGGTTCTCTGTTCAAACTCAGTTACTTAGAACCTGAGACCTCAATTGCTGATTTCTTATTTTGTTTTTAGCAGGTAGCAAAGGTTGTCTTTGAGCTTGCTGTGTAGCCCAGGATGACCTCAAACTCCTGATCCTCCTTACACTTCCCAAGTGCTGGGATTACAGGTGTATGGTACCATGTCTGTTATGATTGCTATTTCTGATGACCTGTGTTAGACACATACTTGCTGCTAGTTCTGTCCAGCATTGGCAGATAACTGTCTTTTGTCTTCAGTAAAGTTCCATGACATGCTTATTTAACATAAATTTGACTTAAGTGCTGGGGGGAGAGGGGAAGGACAGGTGTCCTAATTTGCTTCTCTGTTGCTTCTATAAAACACTAACCAAAAGCAACTTGGGGGAGGAAAGGGTTTGTTTGGGTTATAGGTTACAGTCCATCATCAAGAGAAGCAAAGGCAGGATCCTGGAGACAGAAACCATGGAAGAGGGCTGCTTACTGGCTTGCCCTCATGTTTACTCACAGCTACCTTTCTTTCTTTATTATTTTTAAAAATTTCTATTTATTATTATTTTTATTTTATGAGAGTATATTGCCTGTATGTGTGTAAATGTACCCATGTTGTGTGGTACCAGCAGAGATCAAAAGAAGGTGTCAGATCCCCTGGAACTGGAGTTACAGATGGTTGTTACCTACCTTGTGGGTGTTGGCACCTGAACCTGGGTCCTCTGCAAGAGCAGCCAGTGCTCTTAACCACTGAGCCATCTCTTCAGCCCCACAGCTACCTTTCTTATGTAGTCCAAGTGTGTGCCCAGGGATGGCTCTGCCACAATGGGTTGGGCCCTCCTGTATCAGTTAGCAATCAAGAAAAATTCTCACAGACATACCCATAGACCTAGCTGATGGAGATAATTCCTTACTTGATAATCCTTCTTCCCAGGTATTTCTAGGTTGTGTCAAGTTGAGAAAAACTCACTAACATAACAAAATAATAACTATTGTAGTTATAGTTTACATATGATGGGTGTTAGCTGCCATGTGGGTACTGGGAACTGAACCCGGGTCTTTTGTACAAACAGCAAGGGCTCTTAACTGCTAAGCCATTTTTCTATCCTCTACATATGCATTTTTATCATGTTATTCATAGTGTTTTTGTATTTTTTATTTATACTTCATCATAGCTAAGAGGCTGAGAAGCAATTACTCTGTCTTGTTGAAATATAGTTTACATAACAATACACTGTATTCTTTTGGAATATAGTTTATAGCCTTTGTCAAATCATCACAGCCATGATAGAGAGATTTGCATCAGCTCCATACTGCACTGTGTCTCTTTGTTCCCATCCTCAGGCCCTATAGCCTTGGGCTGTGCTCTGCCCCAAAGTTTTTAAAATACAGATTTTAAATTTTTTTACATTTATTTAATTTGTGTGTTCATGCGCTTGTGCCATCGCGTGTGTGCATAGGTCAGGGAACAACTTTCCGGAGTCAGTTCTTACATCATGTGGGTTCTGGTATTGAACTCAGATCATCAGGTTTAGTGGCAAGTGCTTTTGCCTATGGGCTATCTCAATATCACTAATTTTCTTTTTTTTCAGTTGAGACAGGGTCTCTGGCCTGGAACTCACTATGTAGGCCTGACTGGCCTCAATCTCACAGAGATCTGCTTGTTTCTGCTTCTCAAGTGCTGGGATTAAAGGTGGACACCACCACACCCAGCAAATTTCTTTTTAAAAGATTATTTGTATTTATTAATTTTTGTGGGGGGCAGGGAATGGTGGTAGTGTGGTGGTGGTGCAAGGGTCTCACTATGTAGCCCTGATTGGCCTGGAACTTGCTATGTAGATCAGGCTGGCCTTGAATTCACAGAGCTCCACCTACCTCTGCCTCTTTGCCTTTCTACCTCTCTCTCTTCCTCTCTCTCTACTTCTCTCTCTGCCTTTCTCTCTGCTTGCTGGGATTAAAGGCATGCACTACCACGCCCCATCAAAAAATTAATAAATTAATTTTTAAATTTTGCTGTTGTTTTGTTTTGCTTTTTTTTTTTCCTCTTTGAAACAGGGTCTCCCTATGGTCCCAGGCACAACTCATTATGTAGACCAGGCTAGCCTTGATTTCACAGAGATCCACGTGCTTCTGCCAAGTGCTGGGATTAAAGGCGTGCACCACCACACCTGGCTTGTTTTTGCTTTTGAGACAGGGTTTTTGGTGTGTAGTCAAGGCTGGCCTCAAACTTGTATGATTGGTCCTCCTGCCTTCACCTCTAGGATGATAGGAGTGCGCCATCATGCCTGGCTACAGTGTACATTTTTACTTACATATGTAGATGGTTTTAAATTTTTATGCATATGCATGTATTGCCTGCATGTAGGTAAGTGCACCCGTGTTATGCAATGCCGGTGGAGGACAGAAGAAGCTGTTGGATCCCCTGGAACTGGAGTTACCGACATTTGTTAGCTGCCCTGTGGGTGCTGGGATTTGAACCCGGGTCTTCTGCAAGAAGAGCCAGTGTTCTTAACCGCTGAGCCATCTCTCCAGCCCTAAAAATTTTTAAAAATTTATTATTTTTAATTTTTGTGTATGTGTGTATTGCCTGCATGTATGTAAGTGTCATGCAATGCCCTCAGAAGACAGAAGAGGCCATCTGATCCCCTGGAGTTGTGGACAGTTGCCAGTTGCCATGTGGGTGCTGGGATTCAAACCTGTGTCTTCTGCAAGAACAGCCAGTGTTCTTAACCACTGAGCCATCTCTCCAGCCCTGTAGATGGTTTTTAAAAAAAATTTTTTTTTTTTAGCCGAGTGTGGTGGCACACACCTTTAATCCCAGCACTTGGGAGGCAGAGGCAGGAGGATCTCTGTGACTTCGAGGCCAGTCTGGTCGACATAGTGAGTTCCAGGTCAGCTAGGGCTACAGGGAGACCCTGTCTCAAAAGGACAAGAAAAAAAAAATCTTGTTTTTATTTTACATGCATGAATGTATTGCTTACATGTGTGTAAGTGCACCCTTGTCATGCAATGCCTGCAGAGGTCAGAAGAGGGCGTCGGATCCCTTGGGATTGGAGTTACGGATGATTGTTAAGACACAGTGTGGATGCTGGGACTTGAACCTGGGTTCTCTCTAAGAGGAGTCAGTGTGCTCTTAACCGCTGAGCCATCTCTCCAACTCTGATGTAGATGATTTTACACATAAGCCACATGCATTTTTGTGGATGCCTTAAGCAGATTTTGAAGGAAATATTAATTTTACATATTTTTGCCATCACTGTGATTTCAGTATCTTCCTTCAGTGGTTTGAATAAGAATGTCCCCCATAGGCTCCAAGTATTTAAACACTTTGTCCTCATTTGGTGGTGCTGTTTTTGGAAGTTTGGGCAATGTAGCCTTGCTGGAGGAAGCATGTCACTGGGGATGGGCTTTAGCCTTCTCCATTTCCAGTTTTAGCCTTTCAACTTCCTGTGTCTTGTTGAAGATAGGAATGCTCAGCTTTCTGCTCTAGCCACCTCTGCCACCATGCCTCCTCACTATGATGGGCTCTTATCCCTCTGAAACTGTAAACCCGGTAATAAACCCTTCTCTAAGTTGCCTTGGTCATGGTGTTTATCACAACAGCAGAGAAGTAACTCATACACTCCCCTCCTGGTAAGCTACAATTGCCCTGAATTAATTGTTCTTGCCCAATTGTCGCTGCTGGGTTATAGCAAGTGAAGATCAGAAATACCCCAGAGCTAACCCTAGCATTGTGGCACATGTGTGTAGTTCTAGCTACCTGAGAGACTGTGGTGGAAAGAAAGACTGCCTGAGCTTGTAGTCAGCTTTGGCAACAGAGTGGGACCCTATTTAAAGAGAGAGAAAAAAGAAAAGGAAAAAGAAATGTCATAGCTCTTGAAACACCCACTCATATTCCTCAGAGGGGAACATTTGGGTACACAGAAAATTTCCTGATTTTGCAAGATTGTAAGAACTTCGTAGTTTTGAGAGTTGTCCATAGTAACTTAAAAAAAAAAAAAAAAAGATGCATTACAGTGTCCTTATTGTACTTAACCAGTGACCAATGCCTGTGGACATGGCTAGTGGGGTGGAAAAGTTAACACACAGTTTGTAACCTCTCATCCTAGCCATAATTGGGCATTGTCGAGAGCTGCTGGTTGGGGTTCACTTCTTAGATTCCATCACAGTTGGCAGAAGTTCATTCCTTCTGCCTAGCTGTCATATTTCCTGTAGTTGAGGCGCTTAACCTGCAGGTGTTGCTACAGGCAGTGGAAAAGCTGCAGTTGGTGGTGCCAGGGTGCTAATGAAAGTATCTCAAAAGGATGTGCTGGTGCTTCTCTCTTCCTTATATAAATCATGAACAGAATTCTTTTGTTTGTTTTGTTGTGTTGTGGTGTTGTTTTGAGATGGGTTATCCCTGTAGTTCCAGTTGGCCTAGACCTCACTAGGTAGACCACGCTGGCCTTGAATTCACAGACAAACGACAACAAAAACAACCCCCTCCCCCCCAAAAAACACCCCAACAAAACAAAGTCAGTTATCACCTGGAAACAGTTATCCTGAGTGCTATGACCAAGTATCTTTTGGCTCTTCAAAGAGGGATTGCATGCTGTTGTTGAATAGGCATTTTCTGAGCCTGTACCTAATCCAGCCCTTCTTCCTGCCCTGTACGGGGAAGTGGAACAGTGGCAGTGTGAGAAGAGGGCATTATGGAAGTACATGGTATATGAACTGCTCACATAGTTGAATACCACTTATACTTTTGTGGTACAAAAGTACTTTTGTGATGCAAAAGTACTTTTGTGATTGATACCACTTGTACTTTTTCATACTTTTGGCAGTTTGTCCTTTGTGCCCAGCTGTTAGAGGGACCTAGGTGCTTCTTGGGAATGGAGTATGTCTGTTAAACATCCAAGAAGGTTAGTTCTACCAATCTGGTACTTTTTTTTTGTCTTTTTTGAGACAGGCCCCTGGAGCTTAGCTGACCTAGGAGGGCAAGGAGTGAAAACTGTCCTTTATGTCCCTCTGACCAAATTAGTATAGGCCTCAAAATATGGCTGTTAAACATCCAAGAAGGTTAATTCCACCAGTCTGTACTTTTAATTACCATGTGCCATGTAGATAAACCTTGGGCAAAGACCAAACATTTTCAGATAAATCTTGCCTAGACAGATATATTCTTTGATCGTCAGTATAATTTGTCAGTTGGACTAATATGGTTCCCTCTGGTTTTTAAAACTAGCTAGGCATTATTTATTTCTCACATTGTCTAACCCTTCTACCATGGTTTCCCCATTTAAGGTGCCCCCATTTTTCCCATTTCTCCCTTAATAATACCCTTCTCCTATGATCCCCCCTCTTTTGTGCTCCTTCTTTCCCTTTATCCCCTAGGTTCCTTGTATAATCTTCCCTCCCTCTTCCCTCCTCCCTTTAAAATAATCCCATTTTTATCCATATCTCCCTTATTAAGGCCTGTTTCCTACTGTTCTTCTCTTTAAGATTCTTTTCCTTTACCTTTCTGATTCCTCCCCCAGCTGTCTTGGAACTCACTATGTAGACCAGGCTGGCCTTGAACTTACAATCTGCCTGCCTCTGCCTCCCAAGTGCTGGGATTAAACGTGTGCGCCATCACGCCCGGCCTGAAGAGGTTTTCTGATAGTACAACAGTGCCTGGCTTTATATAGTGCTGGAATCAAACCTAGGTCATGTGTGTGCTAGGTAAGTGCTCTACCAACTAGGCCTTTTAAGCTTTTTAAAAATATATTATTTTTATTTTATGTTTATGAGTGTTATGCCTACATGTAACAAAACAAACAAACAAACAAAAAAACAGAGTCTGTAGCACCTAGGCTGGTCTCAAACTCACTATTCTGGTTTGAACTCCTCCTGGTCCTTTTGTTTCCACCTCCCAAGTGCTGAGATTATAGCCATATTGCTACCATGCCTGGCTGACCTCTCTTCTTGCTGAGTTCTAATGTGGTAGCGAGACCAAGGAACTCCTTGGGACTTCTTTTATAAGTTTACTAACCTTAATTAATAAGAGCTCAATTCTCATGACCTAGTCATCTTCCAAAGGGCCCCACCTCCAGTATCTTCACCTTGAGGAGTAGAACTTCATAGAAAATTTGGGGGAAACAGTAACACAGACCCACCTATTATGATATCTGTCCTTCTTGGTGTTCTTCAGGTAGGCCGTCAGAACAAGTCCTGTGCCTCGGGACTGGGGCTTTTCTGTGCGCAGTCACTGCCTGAGAAAGTTGAGTTCTTGGGTTTGCTTTACACAGGTTCTTCCTTTGCCAGTTTAGACTTTCCTCAGGTTCCCATTATAGGAGGTCTTAGGGAAAGTCATGGTGACATAATCAGAATACCTACTCTGGGTCCATCCTGTTGGCTGTGGTGAGGGTTGAATGAAGTGAATACTTAACACCTGCTGAGCATAATTCCTCATAGGGTGATCACTCAGGTGCTAGCTATTATTGCTGCTGTTATTTGTCCTAAAAAGGAAAAAAAAAAAAAAAAAACCTTTTGTTTTTCTTTTTGATGATACTCTATACAATTTGGAAAACAGACAAATGTGTAAACGAATAAAATCTTCCCTGGCCTGATGGTATACAACTTTAATCCTAGCACTTAGGAGGCAGAGACAGATGGATCTCTGTGAGCTCAAGGCCAGGCTGGTCTACATAGGGGGTTTTAGGCCAGCCAGGGCTATATAGTGAGACCCTGATTCAAGAAGAAAATCTCACTACCCCCCTACTAAATTTTTGGGATATTGTCTACAGTGTTCCCTATGTATATAAATTAAACACATGTGCAAATCTATATATTTATAAGCTTTTTTGACATGTCTTTGTTGCTGAACAGTATATTCTGAGAATTTCCTGCATCCTTTTTGCATTTTTGAATTCCTGCCATACACTGAGTGCCGTGTGCTTCGAATGGCTCTTGTTCTTGGATAAGGGTGTATGCATAGTGCATGCCGAGAGAGAACAGGGAGTAGAAAGCAGTAGAGGGATGTCTTCTTTGCCCTCAAGATTCAGCACTCCATGGACTCCCACCTGGGGGTGGAACCTCAGTCTTCCTGATCTAGTCATTGCTGCTGTTCCATTTTTGCTGCTTTCTTAAGCTCGAAGGAAGAAGGAAGCTCGGACATTAGGGGCCTACCCGGGAATTGATTGAAGTTACAAATCTGGAAAGTCTGATATAGGTTACTCACTTGCTTATTTATTTACTAATTTATTTTTGAGATAAGATCTTGTTATCTAGCCCAGGTTGGCCTCAAACTTGGGGTTCTCCTATGTCAGTTCTCACAGTGATAGGATTGTAGGTATAATGAATGCCTGGTGTATTTTTATTTTTTATTTAGCAGTTCTTTTTATTTTGCAGTAAGGCTTAACAGCCTTTGTTTTTAGAAAGCAGTTACTTATATTTCTTGGGGCTTCAAATCTACCTTTTCTTCCTCACTGGGCTGAACATGAATTTATTTCCTTTGCTTTGTGAAGAAAAAGCAACTGTGACCAGTCTACCTCAGAGACACTTTAAAGCTAAGATAGTAGACTGGGGATGTAGCTCAGTTGATGGAGTGATTGTCTGGCATACACAAAGTTCTGGGTTTGATCCCCAGTACCACTTAAACCAGGTATTGTGGCACATATTGTAATCCTAGCAGTTGGGGTGTGGAGACAGGAGGATCCCGAGTTCATGTTCATCCTGTCAAGTTTGAGGCCAATCTGGGCCAGATAACTAGATCCTATCTCAAAATCTTGTCTAAAGAAAAAAAAGCTAAGATTTTCCATTTCTATTTGAATTGTTCTATAGTTACGCTATTTTTTTTTACATTAAAGACATGATATATGCCGGGTGTGGTGGTGCACGCCTTTAATCCCAGCACTCGGGAGGCAGAGGCAGGCGGATCTCTGTGAGTTCAAGGCCAGCGTGGTCTACATAGTGAGTTCCAGGACAGCTGGAGCTACAGGGGGACCCTGTCTCAAAAAGACCAAAAAAAAAAAAAAAAAAAGAAAAAAGACATGATATATGTAACTTGTAAAACTTTTTAAATGTAGAATTTGAAGTAGAAACTACCTAAAAGATTCCTTATATACTTATGGTCTGAACTTTATCCCATCGTGTGCTATTTCAAAGCAAATTCTGTCTCATAATATTTCATCTTAATGTTTTCAGCAAGTGTTTAAATTTTCA
>NW_008339436.1:917653-964236 GCF_000622305.1 Nannospalax galili | reverse complement strand
TTTGGTCTTTGAGACAGGGTCTCCCTGTAGCCTCAGCTGTCCTGGAACTCACTATGTAGACCAGGCTGGCCTTGAACTCACAGAGATCCTCTGAGTGCTGCGATTAAAGGCGTGCACCACCACACCCGGCAGGTTAATATTTTTTAAAGTTAAAAGAAAGTTTTTTTTTGTCTTTTTTTTTTTTGAGACAGGGTCTCCCTGTAGCCCCAGCTGGCCTGGAACTCACTATGGAGACCAGACTGGCCTTGAACTCACAGAGCTCAATCTGCCTCTGTCTCCTGAGTGCTGGGATTAAAGGCGTGTGCCACCAGGCCTGACCAAAGTTAAAAGAATATTAATGGAAACGAATTGTTCTTCGTAGGAGCAACCCTTGTCATTAGCTTCTTTTGTAAAATGTATTTGTTTGCATAAACTTTGCCTATTCTATATGGTACATGTGTACACACAGCACATCTGTGACTATTGACTTTGCCACATCCCCCAAATGTGCTGTGAACACTCAAGCTTGATAAGCAGCTGGCCCTGACTTTGTGCTTTCTGTTTCCAGGCACCCTCTCCTTAGCACACATGTGAGTTTCCACTGTTCTCAAAACTAGATGAGGTGGGACTATTGACCTCCCATCTGCAGTTGAGAACAGTGGCTTGAGCCCATGTTGCTGCTGAGCACTGAAGTCTGGGCTTTCCTTTGGGTGGTTGACCCATGGATTCTTTACCACTTCTGACCTTACCATCATTGGGGAATTAACAATACAAGTTACTGGATCCTTAATGCAAATTACTGGATCCTTTCTCAGGTCTGCTTAATAGGTCTGGGTGTGGCCTATGTGTAGATTTTCAGAAGCTTTCCAGTGACTCTGATGTGTACAGGCCAAGGTTTTTTCTTTACTGCCATATAGTATTCTACCCTGTTTATCTTAGAATCATTATCTAATGGTTCCCTAAGGGGGGTGGGGTGGGTATTAAGTTGTTTACAGTATGCTGGTGTCATAAGTGCTGCAGTGAGTATGCTTGTATGTTTTTCTTGGAACATGCGTATGAGTATCAGTTGGATGAATTCCCAGAACAGGAATTACTGGGTCAGAAGGTTTTTTAATTTTGATGGATGTTGCTAAATTGGCCCCAGAGAGAATCTCATGGTTTGCTTTCTCACTGCCAGCTTGCGTGAGGGAACCTGATCCCATTCCAGTTGCCTGCCAGTGGCCTAAGCTCATTTCTGGGCTACTCTTTCCTCTTCTTTGGTGTTCTTTGAAGTGTCATTCACTTTTAATATCCGTTACATTCTGATTTGTCTTTGTGCATGTTTCTGGATTTTTCTCATTTCCCATTCCATCTGTCCATTTAGAATACTAAACTGTATATTCGATTTGCTTATCCTCACCAAGATATTTAATTTACTGGGGCTTTCTAATACTTGGTAAGTTTTGTCACTTTCCCCCCACATTTTTCTTTGTGGAATTAATTTTTCTGTATGTAAATCCTGTTGAAATTTTCATGGAAATACATTCAGTTTATGTTTTGAATTAGGGAGAATTGACATTTTTAAGACTTGACATTAAGCCTCTCTGTTTAAGAATGTCTTACTTAAGTCTTGTGTAGAATTTAAATGTTTTCATCCAATAGATTCTATACAATGAAACTGTTCTCTGGTTGGCTTCTGATTGCTTCTCATTTAATTTTGTTGGTGGTTTTTCTAGGCATATAGATTGTTTAGTATTTATTATCTTTAGTAATAAATTATATTTTATTACTATATAATGACTATCTTTAATGGTAAATTATATGTATTTTTTGCACTCAGAATTTTAAATGTAACTGTGCATTTTTCTCCCCCTCAAGCTTTGTTGCCAGGCAACTGAAAGGATGGAGCTGACAATCACTAAAGCATAGAAGAGCCAGCTTCTGTGGGTGATTGGGGGTAATTGCAGCTTTGTTGACTTAAGAAGCTGAAACTGACCAGAGGTCTAGGTGGCTTTACCAAATAGGCTGTGGACATGGGTTTGGAGTTTTGTGGAGAGCAGGGACTGTTATATTTGGAAAGCATTAGCATTTAAATGCATTGAAGGCTGTAATCTGGATGAGTATCACCAAGACAGAGAGTAAGGATGAGGAGAGAAGAGGTTTCAGGACTCTCACAGGGCATCTGACTTTCCCATGCAAGGAAGGCCCTTTGGCCACCTGTTCACTATTGATCCCAGTACCTGGAATATACTTGGCACTCAGTAAACAGCTGAATGAATGGATGATGGAAGTTAGAAGTCATATTCAAAACGATCAACGTTGGAGTTTTAACATATCTCATGAATGCCATCATTAAGTAACAATAATTTATTTTTCCTTCATTTAAAAAATTACTTTTTTTTTTTCGTCTTTTTGAGACAGGGCCTCCTTGTAGCCCCAGCTGTCCTGGAACTCACTGTGTAGACCAGGCTGGCCTCGAACTCACAAAGATCCGCCTGCCTCTGCCTCCCAAGTGCTGGGATTAAAGGCATGCGCCACCATGCCCAGCCTGAAAAATTACTTTTATTTATTATTTTTATTTTATGTGTACGAGTATATTGCTTGCATGTGAGTGCACCCTTGTCATGCATTCCTGCAGAGGTCAGAAGAGGGCATCAAATTACCCTGAAACTGGAGTTATAGATGGTTGTTAGCTGCCATGTGGGTGCTGGGAATCGAACCCTGGTCCTCTGCAAGAGCAGCCAGTGCTTTTAACTTCTGAGCTGTCTCTCTAGCCCTTTTCTTTCATTTTTACAGTTCATATTCTATATTTTTCCGTCTTCTTAGGTCAATTCTGAGTTGTGTTTTAAACTCACAAGCAGAAGCCTGAGACCTCTTCTTCCTACTCCTTTGTCCTGAGTCTTGGAGTGTAAACTCCTCTAGTTTTGCCTTCTATGATCCTGCTCTGTTCTCCCTTCCCCAAGGAGACTGCAGCTCTTTTGTGATAGCTCAGGACTGCAGACCATATTCCTGTGGGTCAGGAGCTCTGTACCATGCTGTGAGGGGGTTGGGGTGACTGACTTTTAACATCTCTGAAGTTGAGAAACCTGCTGTGGACACTGTTCCTGAATACTCAGATACATGCTTAGTTACACTGTACAGAGTTCCTTTGAGATCTAGAGTAAGTCATCTCAGGTGAATTGGCTAAGAGTCCTGTGAGCTGTGAAATCATATTTGGAGGCCATGGAGATCTGGGCCCTTACTCAGCAGCATGGGATTCTGCAGAGTGAGGATGATGTGTGGCATGTGATTTGTGTGCTGGTGTCCTTGGATGGTGCCAGTCCATTCTTGGATTACCAAGGACTAGTATGTATTACCATTACTGTTATTATTTGGTCTTAACACCCCCCCCCCAAAAAAACACCTGGGCGCTGGTTGTGCTGGTGTGCACGCCTTTAATCCCAGCACTTGGGAGGCAGAGGTAGGTGGATCTCTGTGAGATTGAGGCCTACCTGGTCTGTAGAGCAAGTTCTAGAGCAGCTCTGGCTACAGGGAGACCCTGTCTCAAACAAACAAACCCCTAAACCCAAAACCTTTGACTTTTAGGTAATTCAGATTTACAAAAAAAAAATTGTAAAACTTATACTGAGAATCTCCATATTTCTTGCTATTAGTTCATCTATAGACCTTGTTCAGATTTTGCCCCTTGTTTCAATAATGTACTTTTTTCTCTGCCAGGGTTTTATGTGCTATCGTCTTTATATTTGTGACTGTCTCCTCAGTCTCCTTTATCTGGGACAGTTTCTTAATCCATGTTTTTCATGACCTTGACAGAGTTTGTTCTTTCCCTCTCCTTCCCTGCCCCTAGCATGCTCTCTCTCTCTCTTTATGAAGTTCCTTGTTGTTGTTTCTTCTGATGCTCCTTATGGCTATATTCATCTTACATATTTGGGGCAAGAATACTACAGAAGTGATGCTGTGTTCTGAGCACCTGGTGTCAGGAGGCTCACAATGTCATTTGTCCCGTTCCTGTTCATCTTAACTGATTCCCACACTAAGGGAGAGCTGCCACATCTTTCCACCGTGTATTATGCTGTCTCTCATTGGAATTGATGGTATCTGGTGGGGAGATGCTTTAAGACTAGGTAAATGTTTTGTTTCGCAACATATTTTTGCCCAGTAATCTTAGCTTGATTATTTTTGCCTAAAATAATGATTAGTATAGTGCTTGTTAAGTGATTTTCTATTTCCATCATTCTGCACTTATTAACTGTAATTATACTTGTCAAAAGATAAAATTAAAATAAACTTAAAGATCTAATTAGCTTTTAATTGCAATTCAAGTATCAGGCAGTATTTCATTTTATAAAATAGGATGAATTTTTTGTGTGTGTTTGGGAGATTGGTTTTATAGACAAAATGACTGAGGTAAGCACAAACAGGGAGCAACAGTGGATTGGCCATGTCAGTTACCTCTGGAAGGGAGGGCCCCAATAGAAGGGACTTCCTTCCTGATTCTGGTTGACTGGAGCTTCTGTTTTGTTTTCTGAGACAGGGTCTCCCTATAGCCCCAGCTGGCCTGGAACTCCATCCATAGACCAGGCTGGCCTCCATCTTACAGAGAGTCATCCGCCTCTGCCTCCCAAGTACTGGGATTAAAGATAAGTGCTACCATTCTGGGCTCATCCCTTTTTTGGTTGTTTTATTTTATTTTGTTTTGAAAATGAGTTTATTCTAAAGTTCAATTTGGGGGGCTGGAAAGATGGCTCAGTGGTTACGAGCACTGGCTGCTCTTGCAGATGACCCAGGTTTGATTCCCATCACCCATAGCAGTTCACAACTGTCTGTATGTAACTCCAGTTTTGGGATCTCATGCCCTATTCTGACCTCTGTGAGCATTGCACATATGGTACACTTACGTACATTCAGGCAAACTACTTGTATAAAATAAATATCAAAAAATTTTAAAGTTCAGTTTGATGAGGTGGTGGTTACCATAAGTAACTCCATTTTGGTCTGGTCTACTAAGGACTAGTGTAGACTCTTGGTTCAAAACAATGAACTGCTGTTTTTGTGTAGCGCACTGTGAGGACAAGATTTTCTTCTCCATTTATTTATCCAGTTTTTCATATTTATATTCATTGATGTTTGTGTTTCATAGTTTATGACCCTTATTGTTTTATTGTCCAAACTGCTTCCAGTTGACCTGTCCTTTGGCATGTCATCTTCACTTTCATATACTTCTTCTTTTCAGAACCCAAGCTTTTCTTTATTAGTCTGTATTAATTATATATAAGGGGTTTTCATTTATGACATTTCACACGTCTCTAGTATATTTTGATCATAGGTACCCTCATTACTCCTTCTTGTCCCCCCATGTCTACTCTTCCTAAATAGTCCCCTTCTATGTCTAGTTATTTATTTTGCTTTTTGAGACAGGGTCTCACTGTGTAGTTCTGACTGGTTAGGAACTCACAGAGATCTGCCTGCCTCTGCCTCCCAGTTGCTGGGATTGAAGATGTGTACCACCATGCCTAGCCTCTATTTTTATTTTTGAATTATTTATTGTTATCATTTATGTACATGGGTGTGCATGGGCCATGGAATGTATGTGGAGGTCAGAGGACAACTTTTTGGAATTGGTTCTCCTTTTCCACTGTGGGTTCTGGGGATTGAATTGGGTTGTCAGGCTTGTGCAAGCACTTTTACCTGGGGAGTCATGTGGCTGGCCCTGTTGTTTTTTTATTTTTTGACCCATATGAGTTTCATCAGAGTTCTTAAGGAGCATGGGTGAGGGATTCACAGTAGCAGGGGCACCTGGCCAGTGGTTCCACCCCTGAAGAAAAATGCCTTTCCCTTCCCCAGCAACTTTTAACTGCATATAAATCCTCAGGTAGGGCTGGGGCACATGAGCTTTTCCCCCTCCATGACAAGATGTTGGTGGGCCCAGCCTTGTACAAGTAGTCCTAGCTTCAGTGGTGCAGGACTGCACTGGCCACATCATGTTGCCCCTTCCTCCAGCTCTTACGTTTTTCCCCCTTCTTCTGCGATGTTTCCTGAGGAGTGATGTAAATGTCCCATTTATGGCTGAAGATTCAACTGTCACTTATTCTCATCATTTTGACTAGATCTGAACCTTTCTGTTTTTTTCTTTTGAGATAGGCTGGCTTTGAACTCATGTTTGATCCTCCTGCTTCTACCTCCCGAGTGCTGGGATGACAAACCATGTCTGGCTGCACTTCTTTCTCTTCTTACTCAGTGAAATTTTCTAGGTTTATGGTCTTTCCTTGTTTCAGTTGTAGAATAGACGCTCTCTCTGATAAGCCTTAATAGTTTGATTAGTGACTGAGATTGGAAGCCAGGAACCTGGTGTATTGTTAGTACTGTTAGGCCCTTCTAGCAGATGAGCAAGGAAGATGTATGTCTGTTTCTGTCCTTGTGGGTTTGCTTCTTTACACTCTTAAAACTATCACATTCAGTTTTTTCTTTTCCTGATTCTATCATCAGTTTCCCCTTAAAATATCTTTTTCTGGGGCTGGAGAGATGGCTCAGCGATTAAGAACACTGTTCTTGCAGAAGACCTGGGTTCGAATCCCAGCACCCACATGGCAGCTAACAATTGTCTAACTTCAGTTACAGGGGGTCCGACAGCCTCTTCTGTCATCCGCAGACATTGCACAACACGGGTGCACTTACCTACATGCAGGCATAACACGCATACATATAAAAAAATAATAAACAAAATATCAAAAAAAAAATCTTTTGCTATGGATTGGGAGTGTGAATCTGAGAGTCTGAAAGCCCTGCTTTCATTTTCTAGCTGTCTGGCTTTGGAGAGATTCAAATCGGTCATCTCTCTGGGCCTTATTTTTTTCACGTAAAAATGGAGAACACTTAAGAGGGTTCTAAGGGTTAAATGATTTAGTGTGAGTCAAGCTTTCAGTATAATCACATATCACCTAACAACATGATAGGTTTTGAGAAATCCATAGTTTGGTCATTTAGTGGCTGTGCAAACATTGTAGAGTGCTTACACATGGTAGTCCCTGCTGTACACCAAGGCTATATGGAAGAGCCTATTGCTCATGGCAAACCTGGCCACCCTTTTACTGTACTGAATACTGCAGGCAGTTGTAACACAGTGGTGAGTATTTATGTATCTAACCATAGAAAAGGACAGCAAAAATAGGGTGTAAAAGATTAAAATGATGCACCTGTTTCAGGCACTTACCAAGAAAAAAGATTCCAGCACTAGAAGTTGCTGTGCATGAGCCAGCAAGTGAGTGGGAGTGAAGAGGAAGGCCAAAGATATTAACTGGGCACTGGGCACTGCTTTAGAATTATTAAACACTGCTTAACTACACTGTTTATAAAAAGGTTTTCTTGGGGCTGGAGAGATGGCTCAGTTGGTTTAAGAGCATTGGCTGCTCTTGCAGAAGACCTGAGTTCAGTTCTCAGCATCCACATGGCGGCTAACAACTGTCCGTAACTCCAGTTCCGGGGCTCCAACACTCTCTTCTGACCTGCAGGCATTGCACAACATGGGTGCACTTACATACATGTAGGCAATACACTCATATACATAAAAATAAATCAAGTTTAAAAAACATTAAAAAGGGGACCAGGGGATGGCTTACCGGTGAAGAGAACTGGCTTCTCCTGCAGGAGGACCCAGGTTTCAGTTCCAGCACCCATATGATGGCTAATAACTGGTTATAACTCCAGTTCCAGGAGATCTGATGCCCTCTTCTGACCTCCAAGGGCATTGTATGACACAGGTGCACTTTACACACATGCAGGCAATACACTCATACACATAAAATAAATAATAAAATATTTTTAAAAAAGAGAAAGGTTTTCATCCATTATAAAGATTAGTGTTAACTTTTTATTTCATAGACATAAATTTTTTAACTTTCTGACTTATATTAACTCAGTTTAGCACATGAGCACATTGTACTATCCCTGTACTTCATAGCTTTGTCTTTCTTTATAGCCTTATTTTGTAAACTTATTTTCTGTAATCATTTTTAATTTTTTAAAAATTTTACTTTTTTTTGTTATTAGAAACTAAGACACAAACAGATACACAGGGTTAGGATATTGATATTCCTATCCTTTGCCTCCACATCTTGTTCCCCTGGAAGATCTTCAGGACAGGAACATGGGTGGAGCTGTCACCCCTTGTGATGACCAGGCCTCCTCCTGGATCCTCCTGAGGACCTGCCCAAGGCTGTCCTTGAGCTGTCAGGGGTCTGTCCATTGAGGTTCCTGTATTTTCTTCCTTTTTCTTTTTTTAAAAATTATGTGTATGAGTGTACTGCCTGCATGTATGTAAAGTGTACCCATGTCATACAGTGCCCACAGAGGTCAGAAGAGGGTGTCAGATCCCTTGGAACTGTAGTTACAGATGATTGTTAGCTGTCGTATGGGTGCTGGGAATCAACCTCTAGAAGAATAGCCATTGCTCTTAACCACTGAGCCATCTCTCCAGCCTCTTCCTTTTTCATAGATTTGCTTCTGGCAGATAGTATGCCATGAACAGTCCTCTCTATTAGGGAAAAACTCTGGGTGCTGGGCCACATTTCCAAACTTCTTAAGGTGCTATCAAGGCCTGCAACGAGTTTTCTGGGAGGCCCCCCCCCCCCCGATTGCTGCTTCCTTTTCCCTTGCTTCTTTAGCTACGTGTCCTATCCCAGTTCAGTTACAATCTTATGAAACCAGTGTCATGTATGTGGCCCATTGTCATTAGAAACATAATCATAAGGCACGTGACCATACTAGGTTTGGTTCTTGAATCAGTAGATATGAAATGAATAAACACTTGTTTCAGGGCCTTGGAGCAAATAAGAGTTGAGAGTGTCAGCTTACCCCAGGTTCCTGCTCTGTCTGCTGGCCTTGGTTAGGATGTTCCAGAGACTGACTTCTTTGCTCTTTGTTCCTTTCAGTTCTCAAATAGTTCAGGTCATGTATGGAAAAAAGAAGAATTCTTTCTGGCCACCCACTAGTAGGAGTTTTGGAGTGGGTGTTTCTCTGTCCTGGAGTTAAATGAGCAGTCCTGATTCTGTCTAGGTATAGTCTGCCTCTAAAAGCAAAACCCCACTGGTCTGTGGGTGGAATTGCTGTGCTGTGCAGTGGAAAGGACTCCTCCTCCTTCCTTTCTTCCTTTTCTGCCATAATGTTTGTGTTTTTGTTGACACAAGCTTCTTTACTAGGGATAGGGTACTGGGCTCTTAATAGCAGGTGCAGTCTGCTAGTAAGAGGGGACCTTGGGCAACTTTCTTCATTGCTGGGCTGGTGAGAGTAAATGCAGAGAAAGTACTAGGGCTTCTCAGCCTTCAGTAGGTGGCTAAGCCCCATCATAGCTTAGACTAGAGTTCTCTCTTCCTGTGACCTGCAGGGATCTAGAACATAGGTGTGGGCTAGTCATGGGCCCCTCTGACCTGAGGGCTTTGTGATCTTGTGGTCTTGGAAGCAGTAGTGTTTGCACCTCTGCTCCCCCAGTGTGCCTCCTGCTTGGTGGACTCATCCAGAGCTTCTCGTTCACTGCTGCTAGGGCTCCACTGTAAGTGGGTAGGTAGGACTAGCTGTGACCTAAAAACATAAGCATTATTTAGGTGTCCCTAGTGAAAAGCTGAATACGGCAAGAGTAATGTCATTTCAGAAGCTCAAGTTCTCTCAGGTGAACAAACTAAAGATGCTTTGTTTCCTCTTGTTTTTGTAGACAGGCAGGCAGACCATGTGGCTGAGCCTAGAATCTCACAGCTAAGCCTGGTGCTCATCTGGCTGGAAGCATGGCCTGCAAAGGTGACCGTTGGCCTCCTCGCTGGCTCACCTTGGGAGTAGGGGGTAGGTGGCTCCTGGAGCTCAAAGCAGAAAAAACACCAGAACCGAGTCCCAGAAATACGTGGAAGATGTAGGATGTGGTGACCTCCTACCAGCAGATTGAGTGGCACTGCCCTTTTGAGGGACACCTGGCACCTGTTGAATATTAGGGTGGCTCTGTTCTGAGGATAAAGACTTTCTCCATACTCTTAAGGTCTTTTTCCCCCTCTCATATTGAGTGTGGGTAGCTGTTGCCATTTATTTGTTTTTTAAAATATTTTATTTCTTATTTTTGTGTATGAGTGTATTGCCTGCATGTCTATACTTGCACCCATGTCATGCAATGCCTGTGGCGATCAGAAGAGGGTGTCGGAATCCCCTGGAACTGGAGTTACTGGTGATTGTTAGCTGCCATGTGGTGGTGGGAATCAAACCCTGGTCCTCTGCAAGAGCAGCCAGTGCTCTTAACCTCTGAGCCATCTCTCCAGCCCTACTGTCGCCATTTGTGAGGGGCACTTCGAGCTTTGTTGTGTGTGGGCTTCTAGCACCTATCTTGTGTTGGCTGCAGAGGCATTCTGTTTTGGGTAGTTCTGCCGCCTCACATCTGTAGTGCTGGGTCTTCTGGTCATTTGTCTCTAAAATCTGCACTTGTGGGGTTGGCTGTAGGGACAGCTATGATTTTGCTATTACATTTTTATTTAGAGTGGACTCTCTCAGACCCCCTCCTAACTCTAGAACTTTATCCTTTTCTTTGAAAAATGCTGCATGCACATATCAAAAGCAGTTCAAGAGAGAGAGTAATGGTGTGCAGTGTAACTTCAGTGTCTTTAGCCTGGGCCCAGACTCTCTCTGCACTTCAGAGAGACTGCTTTACTCCCTACCCTGCCTGTGTCTGCTGTGGTCAGTGTCATATATATTGACCCGGAGATAATTCTAAAGAAGTGCAAATATACTTATATGCACCTCTACCCCTACTTAAAAAAAAATTGACTTTATTTGTTTGGAAAGAATGCTTTTCAGTTCACAGCAAATTCAAACAGACTGTACAGACAGAGTTCCTTTGGATACTGCCCTTGTAGCTCCTTTGTCAACATCCCGCCTCCCCTGCGTTTTAAATTTTAACTTTTCTGCAGATATTAGCTGTCTTTTTTTTTTCTTTCCCCCCACATCGTAAGTCTTCTGAGCCCCTATCAGCCTTGATGGGTATTGGCTGAATTTTCTAGAATGACTGCCTGGTGTTTTGCTTCATCAGAATGGGCCCTTAGGTGGGAACGTAGTTTTGCTGAGTGAACTTTGCTCCAGCTGTCTGTTTCTAGTTTTCCAACCTCATTTCTGGCAGAATTATGGGGGAATGGTGGCTAAAAAGAGATGGTCATGAGATTTGGGGCATTTTTTAAATAAGGAAGTTTAAGGACAATTAGAAAATGCGTGCAAAACCCAGAAAGAATTTAAAACGCTCCCTGGAAATGTGTGAAGGTGTTTGTGATGTGGGCATGGGCCTTGCTTCTGCCTGCTGGTGCCTTGGCCTGAGTGCTTCTTGGTACCTGTTTGGCTCTCGTGGCCCTAAGCACGTCTGTCTGTGTGAACTGCTTTTTTTTTTTTTCTCTTTTCTGTATCACAGATACTTAAAATTATAATTGACTTTTCAGAATAAATGACACGAATTTAAAATGACCATTGCAGCACTGTGCTGTGAGGAGGAAGTACTCCAAATTCTTGGTAAATTTGACTTGTCTGTGTTAGTGGGGGTTTTTGCAGGTGGGATGGACAGTATTTGGGATTCTGTCAGCCCAGCCTCTAAGGAGACCAGTTTCATGTAGAGCTAGTGGATGTGGCTGCACAGCCAGCAACTTGCTGGGGAACTAAAGTGATGGAATTGAGTGTGCCCAGCTAAGTTGGAGCCCATTGGATAACCCTTGTCCTGCCCATGACAGTATCATATTACCAGTTTCATATACAGTTAGCTTCATTTCTGCCATTTGTATTCAACTGGAGTATTTGCTGTTTTTGTTCTTTTTATTTACTTTTTGAGCATGTAACTTATTCTCAGAGTTTACAAGTAAATGCTTCATGAAAAGATACCTCAGAGCAAGTTCACACCTGTCCACTTTGTTTCTTCCTCCCACCCCCTAGGGAACAGTTTTCAAGTTTGGGGAGTTTTCTGGTGAATTCTTGCACTTTTTTTTCTTCAAAAGTAAATAATGGTGAGGCATGGTGGCACCTGCCTTTAATCCTACCTAGCATTTTGGAGGCAGAGGCAGGTGGATTTCTAATGAGATCAAGGGCAGCCTGGTGTAGCTGGCCAGGGGCTATAGAGTGAGACCTTGTCTCAAAAAACAAAACAAAATAAAACAACAAACCCACAAAAAGAAAATAATACTGTGTACATATATACCTATGCTTTTTTAAATTTCTTTTTCTTTCTTACTTAAAAGATAGTATATTCTCTATATTTTTACATTTTTATTTTTCAGCTGACTGTAGTTCCTGGAAACCCTGGCCTCAGGGTGTTAAGGTCCATACTGTCATGTGATTGTACCATCAGCCTCCATGCAGTATGTACTGTGCATGGCTTACTGCCCAGTTACCTTTCTTCAGGTCTGTTCACATAATGTTCCAGTGGTTTCCTGGGACATGTGCTCTAACAGATCATTTGTGTTCTATGTTGTTTTAATTTTTTTTTTTTTCTCTTTTTGTCTTTTTGAGACAGGGTCTTCCTGTAGCCCCAGCTGTCCTGGAACTCACTGTATAGACCAGGCTGGCCTTGAACTCACAGAGATCCACCTGCTTCTGCCTCCCAAGTGCTGGGACTACAGGCGTGTGCCAACACACCCAGCCTTCTGTTGTTTTAATTTTGAGAGAATGTGTTCTTTATTATTTTTTAATATTTTATTTATTATTTTAATTTTTATGTGTGTGAGTGTATTGCCTCCATGTATGTAAGTGCACCTGTGTCATGCAGTGTCCGCAGAGGTCAGAAGAGGGTGTTGGATCCCCTGGAAATGGAGTTAGGCTAGTTGTTAGCTGCCACGTGGGTGCTGGGAATCGAACCCAGGTCCTCTGCAAGAGCAGCCAGTGCTCTTAACCGCTGAGCCATCTCTCCAGGTGTGTGGCTAGGATTTATATTTTATTCATCTGAAAAGTAGTGCACACTAATGTTTGAATATTTCTTTTAGTAGCTCGCTGTGGAGGTACACCTCGTAATCTTAGCACTTGACAGGGCAGAGACAGGAGAATTAGAAGCTTAAGGTCAGTCTCAGCTATATACTGAGTTGTAGGCCTACCTGGGCTACCTGATACACTGTCTCAAACCCCTCCAAATATTTCTTTTATTGTGTGTGAAATACATATATAGACTCTCATGTATTGAGGAGTTAGAGTGTTTTGGTCTTTTGCTCATTTTTTTGAAGTTTTCCTCTTAGTGTTGGGATGCTGCAGCTCTGCAGTCCTTCTTAGCACCAGCTCTGCTAGTCATTCTCTGCTGTGCCTTCTCCTAAAAAGTATCTGAGCCTGTGTCAGGGCACAAGACTCGGGAGAGCCCTGTATGCTTAGGGGCAAGTTCTTTAGTCTTGTTTACTTTGTAGTTTTCTTCTAGAAAATGTCCTAGATAATCACTAAAGTCCTTTGTAATCCTGTGAAAGTGATATTTATAGAACATCTGTTCTTCACTGAATGATGGCGTTCTGGTCTTTGAGCTTTTTCACAGTCTATGTTTGGATGATGCCTGATACCCGTTCCTCAGGGTTATCAATGCCAGTGCCACAACCTTTTCCCTGATCAAGAGTTCAGACTGTGGCCTGGGTCATTTTGGGCATTGATGGAGCCCTATGGGTAAGTGGGCTGTTTTGTTGGTGGGTACAATGGAATCCTGGTAGCTTTTCTGTGGGGAGAAGCCATGTGGCTATGCTGAATTGCCCTCCTTGTCCTTAGTGTCCTGTTTTGCTTTAGACCTATAACAATTTATCTCCAGAGAGGTGATTCTACTGAAGAGCTCCAAGTTTCCATTTACGTAGAATGTAAAACTAGGTTGTACCCTAAACTCTACTATCTTGACCTGGCCAAACTACTGCTCCATTTTTATAGCAAATATTTATTGTCCAGAAGCAAAAATAAATGATACCACTTTTCTACATACTCGTAGTGCAGTAAATGTACATGTGTATACATGTGTATAAAAAAAGATTAAAAGGGATAGCCTGCTCATTGTATAAATGGAGCTGGACAGGAGCTGCATGTGAATGCTGGAAGGGTCTTGATGGACAAACTGACAGTGCTGCAGTGATGATCAGATTTTAGTAAAGGCTAACATCAGATCAGTTTGCATAGTAGTTGTAGTCCTGGAAAATCACAGTATAAGGCCATGTGAAAAACATCTTGGGTTTTGTCTAAAATTGAGTTGGATTCTAGTTCAGAACAATTTTGAATAGGTTTCTGCTTTCCTGGATGTGACAGGATCCTGTGAGGTAGTGTAGAGTGGGGACCAGTTTTTAAATTATTTATTTATTTTTTGTTTTTTTGCCTAGAACTTGCTATGTAGACCCGGCTACCTTGATTTCACAGAGGTCCATCCACCTCTGCCTCCCAGTGCTGGGATCAAAGGCATGTATTACCATGCCCTGCCTGGGACAGTTTTTTTTTTTTTTTTTTTTTTTTTTTTTTGGTGTTTTTGAGACAGGGTCTCCCTGTAGCCCCAGCTGTCCTGGAACTCACTTTGTAGACCAGGGTGGCTTTGAACTCAAAGCGATCTGATCTGCCTGCCTCTTGTCTCCTGAGTGCTGGGATTAAAGGCGTGAGCCACCATGCCTGGCTAGTTTTTTTTTTTAATTTTTAATTTTTATTTTTATTTTATGTGTATGTGTGTATTGCCTGCATGTAGGTAAGTGCACACCACGTGTCATGGAGGTCAGAAGAGGCTATTGGACTGGAGTTACGGACAGTTGTTAGCTGCCATGTGGGTGCTGGGATTTGAACCTGGGTCTTCTGTAAGAATAACCAGTGTTCTTAACTGCTGAGCCATCTCTCCAGCCCCGGGACAGTTTTTTATTGGCATATAGCCATGCTCCGCTTAGTGACTATGGATGAAGGCACCCATGCTGATCCACACTCCCTATAATCCTGGAGACACCCAGCATTGTTTCACATGTCCCAAGAGTCACAGGAGTTTCACTCATATTTGAAAAAGTAGAACAATCTGCTTTCTGATTTTTATACTCATTGAGAAGATAAGCTAGCATGTTGGTCAGTGTTCTCGTCCCTTCCTCATCTGTCTCCTCTTCTGTTCTTCTCTCCTCTTTTACCCCCCACCCCCTTTTCCTGCAATGAGATAGGGTATTGTACTATAGCCCAGATGACCTGGAACTCACTGTGCAATACAAACTGGTTCAAACTCCTGGTGATCCTCCTGTCAGCCTCCCAGATGCTGGGATTCATGCTGTGAGTCATCAAATCTGGCTTAATGTTTTCTTATTTAGGAATTTCTGTGGACACAGTCATTAGGAGATTTCATTTATTTATTTTTAAATATTTTATTTGTTATTTTTATTTTATGTGTATGCGTGTATGCTTGCATGTAGGAAAGTGCACCCGTGTCATGCAATGCCCGTGGAGGACAGAAGAGGCTGTGGGATCCCCTGGAACTGGAGTTACGGGCAGTTGTTAACTGCCATGTGGGTGCTGGGATTTGAACCCAGGTCTTCTGCAAGAACAGTCAGTGTTCTTAACCATTGAGCCATCTCTCCAGCCCTTCAGGAGATTTTGGATTATACAGTGTCTATATAGTCATTTGTTCAATGATGCTTATGATGTACATAATGGTTGCCTTTTCCAGTAACTGTAACTAGAGCCCTGGAAATTAGGTGTTTTGTATGAAATCTCATAAAGTGTTGTTTTTTTGGGTTTTTTTGGTCTTTTTGAGACAGGGTCTCCCTGTAGCTTCAGCTGCCTGGAACTCACTCTGTAGACCAAGCTGGCCTCAAACTCACAGAGGATCCGCTTGTCTCTGCCTCCCGAGTGCTGGGATTAAAGGCGTGCGCCAACACACCCGGCATAAAGTGTTGTTTATAAGCAAAATGTACCTATCATTTTGGCTGAGTTACATTAAATATACTCAAGGATGAAAAGGTAGTACATATATATTTTTTTTTCTGTATGTGTGTGAGAGGTGAGTGTGTATGTCTTTGGTATTCTCTAAGAGCAGTGGAAGCTGTTTGAGTTTGAATCCAGGCATTTATGCATTGAGCTTGGATGCTGTCCCATCACTAACTGCCCATCCTGACTGATCCTAAGTCAGGCCCTGGCACCTAGACTTCCCTCTTCCTTTGTTTCCCCTTTGTGGCCACTGTGATTGAACCAGGGAACACTGCATGTTAAATGGCTAGTGGTGGAGTCCTTTCTCCCTGCCTTTTGTGTCTTTCCAAAGGCTTTTTGCGTATAGTGGGCCAGGTTACTATACCTATCGGTGCCCATCTCAGCATTGGAAGCTTTTCTGTCCGTTCCACAGCTACCACAGCATTCTGCGATGGATGGGAAATTGATGGTCTTGTTAGCATACCTCTAGCTTCAAGGAATGAGTTGAAACAGCCTCTTCCATTTGCAGATCTCATTAATCTTTAGAGAAGACTTCTTAGTATGTAGCTCACCTTTCTATCTCCCCATTCCACATTTATGCTGAGTACCTTCCATGATGTGCCAGGTCCCGTTCTAGTCACACACCAGAGCAGGGGATGCTTGCCAGGCTCACAGCTTACGGGCAGCTTTGATAAACAGCTATGCCAGTGTGATGACTGTAGAAGAGGGGAGTGTACTGGTTTCTGGGATGCCATTCTTCTGAACAAGGGAATGTCTGTGCTGCCTTTTGGTGAGTTCAGGCCTGAGGGAGCCAGGAAAAAGGACAAGAAGTCCTTGATGACAGGGATTCCCTTGGAAGTGTAGTCTGGAAGGAGCATTGGAGGTGAGAAGAATTAGATCCCTTCTGCTTTATGGGTCTGTTGTGTAAGGATGCCTGAAATGAGGAAGTAGAAAATGATGATGAGGGCCAACCAAGTCTTTTTTCCAGGTGATCTGATGGCCTCTTCTGTCCTCCAAGGACATTGCACGACATGGGTGCACTTAGCTACATGCAGGCAATACACTCATACATAAAAAATAAAAATAAAATATATTTTTTAAGTATTTTATTTTATTTTTATATGTATGAGTATATTGCCCACGTGTGTAAGTGCACCCATGCCATGCAATGTCATTGGAGGTCAGAAGAGGGCGTTGGATCCTCTGGAACTGGAATTATGGACGGTTGTTAGCTGCCATGTGGGTGCTGGGACTAGAACACCAGTCGTCAGAGAGCAGTCAGTGCTCTTAATCACTGAGCCATCTCTTTAGCCTTACATATTCAATATTTTTAAAAGTTGAGATAACAGTTCACATATCTTAACATTTATCCTTTATCATGTGCAATTCAGAGTATATTTATAAGGCTATGCAAGCATCACTATTACATAGTTGCAGTTACATTTTTATTATTCTAGAAAACCTTCATACACATGGGTAGTCACTTTCCATATATTCTCAAATCCCTCAGTTCTAGACAGTTACTTAATAGATTTGCAAATTCTGACATTTCATATGAATGCAATCTTTTTTTTTGTCTTTTTGAGACAGGGTCTCTCCGTAGCCCCAGCTGTCCTGGAACTCACTGTGTAGACCAGGATAGCCTTGAACTCACAGAGATCTGCCTCCCTCTTCCTCCCGAGTGCTGGGATTAAAGGTGTGTGCCACCATACCTGGCAATGAGTGGAATCTTTAAAAAATGTTTATTACATTGATTGATTGATTGATTGATTGATTGATTGATTGATTGATTGATTGTGTGTGTGTGGTGGGGGCTACCTCATGGTACATGGATAGAGGTCAGAGGACAACCTGCAGGAGTTGGTTCTCTTCTTCCACCAGGTGGGTCCTGGGAGTCAAACTCAAGTTGTTGGGCTGGACTGTAAGTGTATTTACCTGCTGAGTCGTCTCACAGGTCTCATAAATAAAATCTGTAAAAAACCTTTTAAAACATTTGCATTGTATGTGTGCGCGCATGTGCACACACAGGCATGCACACTCATGCTGTGTGTGGGTGGGTGCTTATGAAGGCCAGAAGAGGGCATTGGCTCCCCTGGAGCTGGAGTTACAGGTTGTTGGAGGCCACCTGATGTGGGTGCTGGGAACTGAACTTGGGTTATCTGGAAGAACAGCAAGTGCTGTGCTCTTAACTGCTGAGCTATCTCTCCAGCCCCTTCAAAGTTTTTTTTTTTTAAATCTTATTTATTATTTCTATTTTTATGTGTATGAGTATATTGCCTGCATGTGTGTAAGTGTACCCGTGTCATGCAATGCCCTCGGAGGTCAGAAGAGGGTGTTGGATCCCCTGGAACGGTTGTTGGCTGCCATGTGGGTGCTGGGGATTGAACCCAGGTTCTCTGCAAGAGCAGTCAGTGCTCTTAGCCATGGAGCCATCCCTCTAGCCCCTCAAAGTTTTTAAAATTACATTTTTACTTATTTTGTGGGGGGGGGCAGTGTATGTATGTAGGTGTGTATGATGATGCACATGTGGAGGTCAGAGAACAACTTGCAAGGGTTGGTTCTCCCATCTTTTGGGTACTGGAGATTGAATTCAGGTCATCAGGCTTGATAACAGATACCTTTTACTTGCTGAGCCATGTCACTGACCCCTGAATGAAATCTTACGTGACCTCATTAGTCTGACTTCTTTTACTTACTGAGATATTTTCATTTCATCTATACTGTACATACATCAGTGCTTTGTTCTGTGTGTTGGGTTGAATTTTGTTTATTCACTCATCAGTTACTGGACTTGCGGTTGGCTATCATGAATAATGGTTCTGTGAACATGTGCATATAAACTTGTGTGGACATGTTTTCAGTTGTCTTGGGTATATTCCTGGGAGTAGAATTGCTGATCCATGTAGTCTTTTGAGGAACCACTAGACAGACCTTTTCTGAACAGTTCCACCATCGTACTTCAATAAAGAATGTCATCCTCTATTGGCTGTAGTAGGTAAGTGTCCTTCATCTCCAAATTTATAAATTTCCTTAAATTCTTTCTGGTTCATATGTTATTCAGGAATTGGTTTACCAATTTTTTTCCCTCCTATATCCGTGGTTCTGACTTTTTTTGCTCTTTTTTTTCCCCTGGAAATTCATATGTGATTTCATAAATGTTGTCCTCTAATCCTCAAAGTAAGTTTTACATTTTTCTTTTATCATTAAAAATGTTTCCAAAAACTATTTTTCCCTGAAAGTGATTGTTACTGTTTTTTCTTCGATAATATTCTCTTGTTTCAAGGATGGACATACTCACACTTGCATACACTAAGGGACTCAGTGCTCACTGCTCCCATGCATGTTCAGTACTGTTTCCTGTGAGCTCTCACAGTCACACAGATACTCACAGATGTGCACATGTGTGCACGCAGGCACATGCTCACACACACACACACATACACACACACACACACAAGATTGGACAGGGAGGAAGAGGAGGAGAAAAGGGAGTGTGAGTGGCAGGTGGTAGGGAGATGCAAGCAGGGGAATTTGCAGTCATAAGAAAATAGTTCAAGGGCTGCAGGATGCACAGAAAGATAAATCTGGTTCCCAGTACTCTGGTTCCTAGTACCTTGGTTCCCAGTACCCTTGCTCTTTAAATGCAGATAAGAAATGTACATTTGAGTTTGTTTAGGAGACATGGTTTAAGATGTAAGTGGAAGAGACCAACCAGGAGGCTGTGGGTTCAGAAGTCTAGAAAGAGAAACAAAAGTTGAAAATAGATTTGAAAGGTGTCACCTTAGAAGTGATTGTGTTCATGGAAATGAGATCATGTTGCCAACGAGAGTGAGGAGGGCAGAGGCCTGTGCCAAACTGGGAGAGGTCCATATTGAGGATGGCTGAGGAGACGTGCAGAGGAGGACCAGACAGAAGGCGACTCTGGGGGGTTCTGTATCAGTGATTTAAAGGAGTCTTGAGACGGCCTCAGTCATTGACCCAAGCTGAGGAATCAGAAGGAGGATGGGACAGTGGCAGAGCTCAGAAGGGGCAGGCTGGCCTTTGAGATTTCTTGTCTGATTGAAAGCAGATGCAAGAAGTCAGTTACTCCTTCAGCAATGTGACCAAACTTGAGGCAGCAGAACTTAGAAGAGGGGGGAAAACATTTTATTTTTCTGTTCTTTGTAAAGTTTTGGAAATGGGGATTTTTATTCTTTACATTCAGAAGCATTTAGCAAGCTGAGTATAGTACCAAACTTGTAACCCTAGTTGGGAAGATTGGGAGTTTGAGGCCAGCCTTGGGGCCAAACAGTGAGATTCTAACACACCACAAAATAAACAGACATTTAGCATTTCCCAGCCTTTGTCAGAGCAGCCAGCCTCCTGTGTGCATCTGCTTTTTCTTCAACTCATAACCTCTGGGTGTCAGATGTTGCCTAGGTCTGTTTTGCTGCATAGATGTGCTGCTGTTCAAAGCCACAGAGTTCTGCTCATCTTAGCACCATCTTAATGCTCTTTCCAGTGTTAGATTTACAGTTATGGGGTCAATAAATTAAAGCCCATAAAAATTTGGGGAGGGGGCAACAAAGTCTCACTGTGTAGCCCAGGCTGGCCTCAGGTTGTCTTTGAATTTACAGTCTTTTTGCTTCTGCCTCCCAAATGCTGGGAACGCAGGTGTATGCTGCCACCATGGCTGGCCATAAAGAGATTCTTCAGAATGATTTAGTGAGGTTTTTGAGATTCTATAGATGCTGTTCATTTTGAAAGTTACTTCTTCCCAGCAGTCTGAGCTATTATGCAGAGCCATGCTGTGCTTTCATAGCAGTAATTGGGTTTGGGGGCTGGGAATGGAATGGCCTTGAAACTCCATAGCTGGTTTTCCTTATGGCTGCCCAGAACAGCAAAGGTGAAGGAAATGAGCGGGCGAAGCGCCTTTAAAGCACGACTTCAAAGCACTGATTCATTGAGTCAGCAGTCATGGCCCACATGATGCCAAGCCTTTGTATGTGCATTCTGTCTCACTTTAGTCCCTGGGCAGCCAAATGACTGGTTTTGTTGCTCCGCAACCTTTGCTACAAGGACTCCTCTTGGTTTCTTCTGACTGTGTTAAATCAAACCATTCTGAGCAAATGAGTGATACGACAGCCTTGCTGGTTCACTTCTACAAGCATTTAGGAGGAGAAGGAACTGAGATGGAATTGCAAGCCCCTGCTTGGGGGAGGTAGCTCCTGTGCTTCTCTGTCTTCCTTACTGAACTGACCACACCACAAGGCAGGGCAGTTTGTTGTCTTTGTGGAGTGCTGTGCCTTTTCATCTCTATACCCTAGCCTTGCTGCTATCCTGAGTCAGGAAGCCCCCTTTCCTTGTTCAAGGGGCTTCTTAACCCTAGTCCTGTGCCTTGACTTTGTCCTCCCTCCCTGGCTGGCTTGGAACTCGCTATGCAGACCGGGCTGGTTTCTGTCACACAGAGGTCTGCTTGCCTCTGCATTCTGAGTATCATCATGCCTGGCCCTTGACTCTGGTTCTTACTTCTGAACCATGGTTCACTTTGTGCCATCCGTGTGGCACAGGGAAGACATTTCTGGTCTTGTTACTTTCCTTTGGGTCATTTCTCCCTTCCCTAGGAGGAGAAAAGACTGCTCAACAAATGAACTTTGATTTTATTGATGCCAAAGGACCATAGTGTGTACCTTGTGTTCTTTCTCTCAGGATGGCCTTTTTCAGCTGCCAGAAATACTGTCCTAGCTCCCTTTCCTCTTCCTGTCCTTCCTCTTTGCCTACCTTCTTTTCAATTTACTAGTAACTCCCCTTCTCTTACCCTGCCTTATGCTCCCTTCCACTCCTCCTCTCCCCTCCCCCTTTTCTCTTTCCTCCTTCCCTCTCTCCCTCCCCCTCCCTTCCCTCCTCTGACATGGTCTTTTTGTTGTTTGTTTGCTTATTTATTTATTTATTTATTTATTTATACATACATACATACATACATACATACATACATACATACATACATACAGGGTCTCCCTAGTCCCAGCCTGTCTGGAGTTACTATGTAGACCAGGCTGCCTCTGCCATCCAAGGCCTGGGATTAAAGGTGCACGCCAACTTGCCTGGCATCTCTGACATGGTCTTAAGTAGCTCTTGATTTCCCTGCTTCTGCCTTACAGATGTATGTCTCTATCCCTGGTCTTTGGAGGTCAGAAGAGGGTATCAGATTCCCCTGGAACTGGAGTTATGAATAGTTGTTAGCTGCCATGTGGGTGCTGAGAACTGAACCCAAGTTCTCTGCAAGAACAGCTTTTAACCACTGAGCCATCTTTCAAGCCCCTCCTTTCATTTTTAAAATTTCTGTTTCTGTGTGTGTTGTGTGTGTACATGTATGTACATGCATGTACATGCACATGTGTACAGGCACCTGTGGATGCAGAAGAGGGTGTCAGATCCCTTGGAGCTGGAGTTACAGGTGGTTGTGAGCCACCCAAAGCGGGTGCTGGGAATCCAACTTTATTTCTACCCAAGTACAGCAAGTGTTTAACCAGTGAGCCATCTTTCCAGCCCCTTGTGATGTAAAATCTCGATTATTCAACTTGATTGGATTTAGAACGACCTAGATTAGTGAAGCACATCCGTGGTTGTATCTGTCAGGATGCTTCCATGAAGATTCTGACCCAGTCAATGGTTTAATCCACTGATGAGTTAAAAAATTTGAGTAAGGGGCTGGAGAGATGGCTCATTGGTTAAGAGCATTGACTGCTCTTGCAGAGGACCCAGGTTTGGTTCCCAGTATGCACATGGCAGCTAATAACCATATATAACTTCAGTTCCGAGGGATCTGATGCCCTCTTCCAGCCTCCACAGGCATTATAGGCACAGGTGTACTTACAGACATGCAGGCAAAACACTCATACATATAAAATAAAAATAAGTAATTTAAAAAGTGGGAATAGCCTATGAGGTGGTAGAACTGTATGATGAGGCTTGTTTGGAGGAAGTGGATCTTTAGACATGCTTTTGAAGAGTGCCCTGTGTCCCTTTCTGATACTCTTGCTTCTTGGCTGCCCTGAGCTTTGCCTCGCCACTATATGAATCCTTTGAAACTAGAAGCCAAAGCAAACCTTTCGCCTTTTTTTTTTGGGGGGGGGGGTCTTTGCCCTTGAATTCATAGAGATCTGCCTGCCTCTGCCTCCCAAGTGCTGGGACTACAGGCATGCACTACTATGCCCGGCCACCTTTCTCCTTTAAATGGTTTCTCTCAGGTATTTGTGAAGGTGATTAAAGCCTGACTAACACAGGGTTGTTCCTTGGCTGTTATAAATAAAACTACCAGGGAACATTTGTGTATAAGTGTGTGTGGATAAACACTTCGTTTCTCTGTGAGCAATCTAGGAGTAAAGGCTATGTCCATGGCAGGTGCCACATTGTACTGCACATGTCACTGCTCACTAGTGGCTCCTCATTTGGCGTTTAAGTTTTTAATTTTAGACATTCTCATAGGTGTATAGTGGTATGTCATTGTGGTTTGAATTTGCATTTCCCTAATAAGCAGCGATGGTGCAGTTCTTTATGCCTTCTTTGGTGAAATGTCTGTTCAAATCTTTTGCCTATTTTTAAAAATTGCGTTCATTTTCTTATTAAGTTTTGAGAGTTCTCTATATTTTTGGATATAAGTACTTTACTAGATATTATAGTTAAAAAATAGTTTTTCAGTTTTTGAATTGTATTTATTCCCTTAATGCTTTTCTTCCTCTTTTTGTTAAATGTATGCTATACCCCAACACCAGCATTCTCTTTTAGAGACCTGAAGATGATGAAAACTTTTGATTATGTTCAGATACCAGTTTGTTCTTTTGTGGATTGCATTTTTGATGTCATATCTAGCCTTTGCCTAACACAGATACTTCTGTGTTTTCTATGAATTTTATCATTTGATTTATATTTAGGTTTGTGGTTAATTTAGCATATAGTTCAAGATGTGACTTGAAGTCCATCTCTCTTTTTGTGTATAGATGTCCAGTTTTGCCAGCATCATTCATAAAATGACTGTCATTTCTTTCCTGAGCCCAGGTATCATACTTGATAAGCATGTGCTTTACCAATGACTTAAGTCCACAGCCCCCCATGTCATTGTTCACTGTCTTTTAAATATCTCCTCCCCTGTTTCCTTGTTTGACATCTTTGCATGGACAATCTCACTTAGCCCATGCCATCTCTGGCCCTGTTACCTTCATGTTCTTTATTCCCTTTTACTTTGCCTTGGGTCTGCCTTTGCCCTCAGTTCTGCTCAGTCCTTGTCTCCTATTCTTGTCCTAATGCCAGTTGTTTGATCTCTGCTTTTTAAGTTAAAAGGATGATTCTCTTACAAGCTGTGGACAAGTTTCTTGGTGTGAGAATACTTTTTTTTTTTTTTTTTTTTTTTTTTTTTTTTTGTCTTTTTGAGACAGGGTCTCCCTGTAGCCTCAGCTGTCCTGGAACTCGCTATGTAGACCAGGCTGGCCTTGAACTCACAGAGATCTGCCTGCCTCTGCCTCCCAAGTGCTGGGACTACAGGCGTGCACCGCCACGCCTGGCTGAGAGTACATTTTCAAATATTTTATTTTTTAATTATGTGTAAGAGTGTATTGCCTGCACTTATGTAAGTGCACTCTTGTCATGCAATTCCTGAGGAGATCAGAAGAGGGTGTTGAATCCCTAGAGTTGGAGTGTTAGCCACCATATGGGAGCTGGGAATTGAACCTGGATCCTCTGCAAGAGCAGTTAGTGCTCTTAACCACTGAACCATCTTTCCAGACCTGACAGTAAATTTTTAAAAGTAAATTAAAAATTATTTTACTTGAATTTTAGTGTGTGTGTATCTATGTGTACATGGAGGCTGTTGGTCAATATCAGATGTCATCCTCCACTTTTTGCTTTCTCACTGAATCTGGAGCTCACCAGTTACCTAGCCTGCCTGGCCAGTGAGCCCGGGGATCTGAACTTAGGTCTTCATGCTTCACTTTACCAACTGAGCCATCTTCTCAGCCTTTGTTTAGGCTTCTTTCTTGATTTCTCCACATTTGATGCTGTCAGCTGCCTCTTAAAATGTGTATTTGGCTTCTATGCTCTCTTGATTCTCTTCTTCCCAGTGATTACTCTTTCAGCCTATTTTTTCGTCTTGACTTCTTTCCACCCTTGAACGTGGGTGTTGTGGAGATTATGTCTATAATCAGCCTTTGTCTTTCTTTTTGTTGTACTCTTCCCTTTTGGAGAACTCATCTACTCCCAGAGCCAGAAACCTGCATTTGTGCTTCATTCTGACTTGGGTCCTCTGCAAGAGCAGTCAGTGCTCTTAACCACTGAGCCATCTCTCCAGCCCCTACAGATTATTTTTCTATCTAGTCTTTTGACACGAGGGTGGTAGAACAGAGGTGGCAAGTGGTCGGTGTCTCCAGTTTACCTACCTGAGCAGAAGCAGGGTCTCAAGTGTGTGATATGGGTGGAGAGGTTGGGTCTATATGACTGTGCTGATGCAGAGTGGGGACTCAGAATGTTGTCAGTCTTAGACTAAATCTTACTATAAAGATAATTCTCACATGTCAGTGGAATTTGATTTCTCCCCATGGTAAAGTCTACTGTAGTTTGTTTCTGGAGTCAAGGAAGCCAGGAGGTTTGCTAGTTCCAGTAGCTTTGGGCAGTGGCTTCATCACCCATAAATTAAGCATGTGTCAGAGTTACATCACACCAACTCTTGAGTCTCCAGTGCTTTTGGCCAGTATTTTGGGCTCTGTAGAGAGAGACTCTGGTTTCTTTACGTGTTTCCTCTAGGGCAGGCAAGGTCACCAGTCCTCGGGAGTGACTATGTGTATTGATAGAAAGTGGCTCAAGGCTCCTTGAGGCCTTACTGTTGCCATGCTCACTGTGTGCTGCGAACTAGGAGTTAGCACCAGCTTCTGCTTCCCAGGCTCCTGAGATTGGGACCAATGGGCAGGAATACAGTATAGGAAATAAGAGAAGCCTATTAAAGTCAAGAATGAGGGCTGGAGGCCACTCTTCATAGTGGTGAGTGTAAAGAAGTTAAGTACATCCTGGGGGAGGCCTGTCTTTGGGTCTTGTGTCTGGTGGATACAGACAAGGACCTGCAGATTCATTGTGGCCCAGAGATCAGGGATGCAGCCAGAATAGCTCAACCATCCAGGGTCTGTGACTTTGGGCCTTTCTTCTTTTTTTAAAGATTTATTTTATTTTTAAATTATATGTATATGTCTACATGTGAGTATGGGCACTAGAGACTAGAAGAAGAAGTCAAGTTCCCCTGGAGCTGGAGTTACAGGCAATTGTGAGTTTCCCTATGTGGGTGCTGGGAGCAGAACTCAGGTCCTCTGCAAGAACAGTTAATGCTTTTAGTCACTGAGCCATCTCTTCAACCCTGTGGGCTTTTCTTTAGGCTCTGGGAACATGTTTTGTAGAGATGACAACCCTTTAAGGTCCTAGTGAATCTCAGCATTTAGTGTTGTGTGCCAAGGCAAAAGTGCCTCTTGCAGAAGGTCTGTCCTTTTTCTTAGCTCTTCATATTGGTGTCATGTTTTGGTGGTTTCCTGTGTGATATTAATCTAGGATCAGTGGTTGCTATAGGTACTAGAGATTTGGTGATTTATACAGAACAATTTTAATTTTCTTATTTTGGAAGATGGAAGATGAAGGCACTGGTAACCTGGGTGTTTGGTGAGGGAGTTTCCTGCTTCCAAGATGGCACCATATTGATGCATCTTTTGGAGGAGAGGAAGAGCTTGGTGTTCTCACATGGTGGAAAGGCAAAAAGGAAGAAAGATGGAAGGGCAAGAGGGCTGCATTGTGGAGAAACCTGTTTCACAGGAGCCTTAATGTAATTCGTTAGGGAGGAGCCCTTACAACTTAATCACCTCTTAACCATCACACTGGTCATTAAATGCCAATCTCTGAATTTTAGAGGGGATATTAAAATCACAGAAGATGGCAGATGTGTGGAGCTCTTTGGAAAGCCCTATTGTAGTCTATCCTAGCATTGAGGAAGCAGCCACCCAGGCCCATCGTTTAAAGAAAGCTTTTAATGTCTTTCTCTGGAGTCTTTTGGCTTTGGCTTTGGAGGGTTATGGTCACGGCTGTTGAACTTCCCTGGACTTTTGTCCTATATGGAGTATTAACCAATGGGCTTTCAGATCTACTCACAACAGGTCTGTACCCAGGAAATGAAACAGCCCTACAGCAAACCAGCTCCTTGTTAAAGGTTCTTTTTAAGCCAAGAACTAATTACCTTTTTTCAGCAGCCTAAGTAAAAGCTCTCTTGTCAAAACTGACTTTCTGACATTTGTTTCATTGCTGACTGTGTTTATTGAAAGACTTCATATAATTCACTACAAAGAATTCCCAAATGAACATGATAAGCCGGGTGTGGTGGCACACACCTTTAATCCCAGCACTTGAGAGGCAGAGGCAGGCGGTTCTCTGTGAGTTCGAGGCCAGTCTGGTGCTACAGGGAGACCCTGTCTCAAAAAAAAAAAGAAAGAAAGAAATGAAATGAACATAATATTACCAAAAACTGAACTCAGTTTCTGAGACATTGTTTGTTTACTTACCTGATTTTTGTTGACCTGTATGATTATGTTTGATGGAGTATCTAGTCCTGCTAGTTAAAAAGGTAATAGTACAGAGATTGTGCATTAAAAAAAATTTATTTTAATTTTATGTGTATGAGTGTATTACTTGCACATATATAAGTACACCTGTGTCATGCAATGCTTGCGGAGGTTAGAAGAGGTCATCACATCCGCTGGATCTATAGTTACAGACTGTTGTTAGCTACCATGTGGGTGCTGGGAATTGAACCCAGGTCCTCTGCAAGAGCAGCCAGTGCTCTTAACTGCTGAGCTATCTCTCCAGTCCAGATTACTAATTTTATATTCATCAGTAATCTACGTTCATCAACGACCTTCCTCTGAAATGTTTTTTTTTTTCTTGAAGGGATGCAATAAAAATTGACTGCTAATCTACGTTCATCAGTAATCTACGTTCATCAACGACCTTCCTCTGAAATGTTTTTTTTTCTTGAAGGGATGCAATAAAAATTGACTGCTAGGCTTACAGTGAGTTAGACAATCTGTTTTCTACCAGAATGTCAATTGTAAAACCAGCAAAACAAAGCACAACCTCAACCCTGGTGTTGGAAGGATCCCTGTGGTTTGAGTTTGGGGCTATCCCACCAGCATTCCAGCCCTGTGGGTATAGACCCTCTGGAGGAGGATCTTAGTCCACTTATATGCAGAAGAGGATCAAATTGACCAACTTGGGGCTTTATAAATAGCAGGACTGTTTCTCCAGCCTGTCTTCATTCTGCTTTAGTGCTAAAATTTCCTGGCAGCCAGTAACTAATGAGAATGGGAAAATACTGTTTGCAGAGCTTTGAGCTTGCTGATTTGAATGTTCCTGTGGTGCCTTGTCACAGGAGTTCCACTCGTTGCTCTCTGGGTTGGCCATCTCTTCCAAGTTGAGCTTTCAAGTCTAAGGTGCTAAAAACATCTACACTGATCAAAATCCCATAAATGGTTACAGGTAAAGCCCATATTGTCATCATGAGACTCTTCTAAGAACAGTAGAGATCTCAGGCTGTACCAGGGCATCTGCTTTGATTTGAATAGTCTAGCCTGATGTATCATTCTTGGTAATGATTGGACTGGTTGTGGACCTCAGAAAAAGAATGTCAGGTGCATGCAAGTCCTATACTACTTCTGCATTGAAGGTGTGTGTTGTCTTCCCCTGCTTTACTAAGAAGCACACCTAGACTTAGAGAACCAGGTGTAAATAGTTCAAGGTCAAACTGCTGTCCAGTAGTCGAGTTAGGATTTGGATTGAAGTCTTTGTGTCCTTAAGCACTGAAATTCTTCCAAGATGAACTTTCCTTCAATCTGACATGTAAAACCTCTTTGGCTTTTTACTTTCTGATTAGGGAACATATTACTTCATAGAACTTTGCATCAGATCAGAGCTGCCATGATCAATTTCCAAGTGGTATGTGTGTGTCTGTCCATGTTATGTTAATCTGTTCAGTTGCAGGCATACATGTAGCAACCCCCCTCCCCAAGAAACAAGCTACAGGTTTCTCCACAAAAAGCTGCAGAGACTTCAAGAGAGATAGCACTCAGAAGGAATGACCTGTGAAAACAAACAATAGCATTAGAAGAATATTAACATTTCTCTATTCCTGAGGGTAGGGAGTGAGCAAAGTTGAAGCTAGAATTGGGCACACTATTTGTACTTTAATACTGTTGAGACCTGATACGTGCTCAAGAACTGGAGTTATCTTTAGAAAGCCGAGTAGCCAGCAGTTTCTAACCCAAGCCTTGTGCTCTGATTTGCTATAAAGTTAAGAGACAGCAGAGTGGATGGGTAGGGGAGGCAGAAGGCATACATGCCAGAAAGCTGTTGCAGTGGTTTGGGGTGTTTGTGGTATAGGACTCTGTTCTTTATAACTTAGAAGACCACAGAAGTCAGCCAAAGGAATCCCAAGTAGTGGGTGTACTGGTGGTGGAAAGGAGGGAGGGCCCAGGATGTTGTAGAGGTATCAAATAGGCAGAAACTGTAAGAAGGCAGGTTTGGATTTGGTACTTGAAAGTCCCTGGTAATGGGTAGAGAGACTTGGGGCATGCTGGAAAGTAGGGTCAGGAGAACATGACTCAAGGCCTTTGACCTGGCATATAACAAAGAAGATGGTACAGTCTGTACAAAGGCTACTTAAAGAAGAGTTGTAAGTCCTTTAACGTTTGATTGATTTTAGGAGAAAGAGAGGTGTGGGGATAATAAGGGAATAGGAATCCAAGAGGCAAGGAACACTGAAGATACAGCACTCCCAAGGGGGGAGAACAGGAGCTGTAGTCAACTACTCTCTGAGCTACATGCCCAGCGTGTGTGTGTGTGTGTGTGTGTGTGTGTGTGTGTGTGTGTGTACTTATTTATTTAAATTTTTATTTTTTGAGAATTTTGTATGTAGTGAACAGTATTTACATCATCTCTTCTTCTTCTCCCCACTCCAACTCTTCCACTGCCCCCCCCACTCCTTGGATTTATAACCTCTTTTAGAATTATTATTGTTACATAAATATAAAGCCTACTGAGTCCATTTAATGTTGCTCCTATGTACATATGTTTAGAATTGGATAACTAATCCAGTTTTCTCCAAAAAATGGATTCTCCCTTCCTCATCAGTCATTGACTGTAGCCCTTCATCCAGGGGTGGGGCTCTGTGAAATTTTCCCCATCCACGTTGGCATGTCACATCTGTGTGGTCTTATTATTTCAGGTATTATTTAGGCAATCATATCATTGAGATTTCATGGGTGTAGCTTCTTCCCTGGCATGTCTAGAAGTACTAGCTCTCAACAGGTGTCCTGGTCCTCTGGCTCTTACAGTCTTTCTACCCCCTCTTCCATGATGTTCCCTGAGCCTTAGGAATAGGTAGGGACTATCTTGTAGATGTACCAGTTGGGGCTGGGCACCCCACAGTCACTTATTCTCTTCATTTTGACCTGTAGTGGATCTCAGTAGTAGCCTCTGCCGAAAAATGGAGCTTCTTTTAAAAGAAGCAGAGCTGCACTTACCGGTGGATAAGTATTTAGAATACAGTTAGAAGTTAATATTGATTTAGGAAAATGGCAGTAGTAGGTTTTCCTCTAGGGCTTTTTTTTTTTCCAGCTATGAGTCATTGGCTAGGTCTACAGTAAGTACCAGGCATGAATTCCCTCCTATTGAGTGGACCTTAAGTCTAATTAGAAAGCTGTTGGTTATTCTCCAAGATATAAGTACTGCTTTTCCACCATTGGGGATATCTTGATAGGCTGGTCATTGTTTCGGTACAAAGTCTTTACAGTTGGATAGGACTATTGATTACTTTTCTTTCTTGTCAGCTTGCATAACCCCTTCTGATATGAGAGCTATCCCTCAGGGAGGAAGGAGGCTTCTAGGTCAGTACCAGCTTGATTCCTCAAAGTTCTGTGTCCCAAGTGTGCGATGTCTTCAGCAGCAGGGTCTTCAAGTTTTGAGAGGCAACCAAAGGCAATACCCTATATTGTTTTTTGGGGGGGGGTTCTCTTGGGAACCCCCCCCACCAATAACTTGAAGAGAGGTTGCCTGGGACTGGGGTTTTTTGTTAGATAGTCAATGGCTCCTTGGAGTAGCATTATCACCTCATGTGGTAGAACTGCATTTAAAGTACACACACACACACACACACACACCCACACACACACACACACACACACACACACACACACACACACACAGAGCTGGTGTATTCCCTAGGGCAACTTGAGCTGGGCCTGGGTATGTAGCAGTGACAGGATATGTGTCTGGGGTATTCTTGCTTATTTTGAGACAAGATCTTAATTCTGTAGCCTAGTTCAGCCTGGAGTGCACCATAAAATCCATGCTGGCTTCGAACTACCTGCCTCGAGAATGCGGAGATTACAGACATGCACCACGTGCCTGGCTACCAGGATTCCACTGAATGACAATGATTAGACTGAGATTTTTTTTTTTCCTGTCCTAAATGTAGTTGAGCATAGTAATGGTTCTCTTGATAATGGATATACATAATGGTGGTCCTACAAGATTATAATGGAGCTGACAATTTCCTATTGCCCAGTTAATAAATAACTGGAGAAGAGTCAGTGGAAAAGCAAACTGTAGGAGAAGAAAAGAAACCCCAAGAAAACTCACAGTGCAGAGTACAGAGAAGAGTGTTGTAAACCTCAGTGTCTCCTTAAAGTTTGATATTGAAATATTAGGCAAATACCATTTCTCTAAAGGTGCTGCACATCTCTGCTCTTTCAGAGTTGTTATTGTGATAGTCTAATTGCTATTTCCCACTGCTGCCATTTTTCCTGCATTTTTATTATGATTCTTGTGTGAGGAAGAATTGTGCTCTTCCCCTCTCAATATTTTATTGTTATTTATATCTATATTGACTTATGTTTATTCCATTCTTTGCATTATCATTCATTACTATGGTATTTGTTTTGCTATCCACACTGTTCGAGCTCTGGCCTTGTAGGCTTTCAGGTGAGTTCTGGTTGCCTTTTGACACCCATGGCCTTTTCTTATTTCCAGCATTTCTTTAGCCTCTGCACAAAATGTTCTGGACTCATCTTGTGACTTCTTTGTTTCAGTCCTAGAATTAGTCATTTTCCAAGAGGCCAAGTCTCTTTATTGGGGAAGGAGATTGAGAAACCAAAATCTCGGCACTCATAAAGCCTGTTGCTCCTGTTTTTAAGGCCAGTAAGGACATGGGTGTGCAACTAGCCCAGTGGCACACAAGTGCCTTTACAGAGTGGATTGTTCCTGACAAAGTTGGTGGCCAGCAGGAGCCTGTGTTTTCTCTAGCATTGTTGCTATTGGATATGAGCCTCTAGTTTCCTGTCTCTTTGCCTTGGCCTGAGGCTACTTGCCCACTCTTCTTTCTTCATGCTTTGTAGGTTTTTGATGCACTGCTTGTAGCTGCTGTTTATTTCTCTACTGCACAGTGGATGCTCTCCACTGTGGCCTTTTCCCTACCATGGTGCAGCAAAAACTGGAGTTCTATGTGATAGGTGTTTACACTTTGAGACTTGGGCAGTGACAGAAATGCATGTTACAGGTCTCCCAGATACACACATACTTGTATAGTGACAGTTCTGAGGAATAGCTTTCTCTCCCTGTGCAGTGTGTCTGTATGCATTCATTCCATTTTATTCTGTTCTGTTCCCCCGAGTAGATGTTATATACAAGACACTATTTTGGGTTATACACCCTCCAGCAGTATCGGAACAGTTTGATTGTCTTGGCCTAACTCTCTCTACGGAGACAGGTCTAGATTGGGACTGCATGAGGATAGTTTAGAATTGGTGAAACCTACAAGGTTATGATCTGTGGTGAAGAATTCCTAGCTGTGGGTGGGTTGATACTCACCATAGAGTTGATGGCTCATTGGGAAAGTGGCTTGTGGCCTAGGGAGACTTTGAGAACAGACCATATGCTGGTAAGGGCAGAAGGAGGAAAGGCCCTGAAGGTGCCTGGATCTCAGTTACAGTCACGTCTTCTTGTCCTGGTGTAGGCTACAGGTACCTGACCCTTTCGTGTTCATTCTTTCTGATGACATTTTAAGAAATTCTTTTAGAATGTATTATTGTTGTGTATGTACATAATGTAGGTGGGGGGGCACGTATGTGCCATGGTGAGTATGTAGAGGTCAGAGAATAACTTTGCAGAGTCGGTTTTCTTTCCACCTTCACATGGGTTCCAGGGATCAAACACAGGCCATCAGACTTGTGTGGCAAGCATTCCTACCCACTGAGTCATCTTGCTCACTCCCTTTTGAGGACATTCCTGAGAAGTAATTGTATCACTGGGGACTTTTATAGACTTAAGTAGTGGTGGTAGTTTGGCTTAATCATTTCTCAGTTGGGACATTTTGGGGGGAATAAAGACTAGCTAAAGCTAGTCTTAATAGTTCTAGTTTTTGAATGTATAGGAAAAGAAAATTGAATTAGAGACCGGTATACTCACAACAATTAGCATTCTTATATTGACTATTTAAGGAGTGGATTATCTAATATTAAATATATATATATGTGTGTGTGTGTGTGTGTGTGTGTGTGCATGAGACAAATTCTTCAGAACAACTACAGAATGGTGACATTGAATGGGGGAGGGGTGTTTCCAAACATTCAGCAGAAACCTGCTGGATAAGCTGTTCAGGCAGACAGCTGGAGTTCCCAGCTGCACCTTCTCTCCATGGCAGGGCTTCCCCATGACTGAACTTCTAGCTTCCCTTTCCCTATCATGGGATAGACAATAGTAATATCTGTTGGAAACAGTTTACCTTTTACCTGTTCAAGAACTTTTTATTTCCACTCCTGGGCTGCTTTGGTGTTTTCTTCCCTCTCTGTCTCAAAGTTAGGGGGTAAGCCCATCCCTAGAGCCAGCATCTCAGTGAGTTCAAACAATACATGACAATTTACCAATGTGATGTACATGACACTGGCTGAAACCTGTAAAGTCACAAAACAAAAATCTATGGGTCATTTTCATGACTAGGTACAATTCATTTCAAAATTTAGTAATAAAACTGTTCTGTAGGAACTTTAAATTTTTAAATAATAAACAGAATAAAAAAATCATCATCTTGTGGTCTGTGATAAAAACAGTGAAACTGCAACATTCTTCTATAGCAAAGCACAATGGACAGCTGATGAGGATTCTGCTAATGGACAGTTCATCCCAGAATACCCCAAAGCATCCGTAAGATGACTGAATGTCACAAACTGTCCGAAAGGGTCCCACCTGGCAGGCGTTCCTGCCTCCAAATATGAAGCATCAAATGAATTCCAACCTGCAGCTCTAGGAAAATATGAGAGGAAGTGGGAAGGATGAGGGAAGAGAAATCATCAAAGCCTGGAACACACAATCAACCAATTCAGAACCTGGGAAATTACACTACGCCACGGTCTAAGTTTCTCTGGTGAATATGTGGTATGGTGTTCCTAGATTGCTTTCTGTTGCTGTGATGAAACACTGACCAAAACCAATCTGGGGAGAAAAGGGTTTATTTCATCTTACAACACCCAGGTCATAATCCATCACTAAGGAAAGTCAGGGCTGGATCCTGGAGGCAGGAACTGAAGCAGAGATCATGGAGGAATGCTGTTTACTTGCTTGCTTCCCCCTGGCTTGCTCAGCTACTTTCTTTCTTTCTTTTTTTTTTTTTTTTTTTTTTTTTTTTTGGTCTTTTTGAGACAGGGTCTCCCTGTAGCCCCAGCTGTCCTGGAACTCACTATGTAGACCAGGCTGGCTTTAAACTCACAGAGATCCGCCTGCCTCTGCCTCCCGGGTGCTGGGATTAATAGGCGTGCACCACCATGCCCAGCTATTTTATCATTTTTTAATGTATATGAGTGTATTGCCTACATGCATGTAAGGGTACCTGTGTTGTGCAGTGCCTGCAGAGGTCAGAAGAGGATGCCAGATTACCCTGGAACTAGAGTTACAGACAATTGTTAACTGCCATGTGGTGCTGGGAATCAAACCCAGGTCCTCTGCAAGATGCCAGTGCTCTTAACCACTGAGACATCTCTTCAGCCCCTTAGCTACTTTCCTTATACAACCCAGTCCCATCTGACTTGGAGTGGCATGGCCCACAGTGGGGGCCCTACTGCATCAACCAGCAATTTTAAAAAAGGCCCCAAAGACAAACCCATAGGCCAATCTGATGGAGGAAATTTCTTAATTGATAGTCCCTCTTTCTAGGTGTCTCTACTTTGTTGACAAAAACTAACCAACACATATGGGATAAACAGAAGGAAGGGCAAATAAGAGACTTGGAAGACCCATCGATAAAATTCAATTGGATACTGCCAGAATGCAGGGGGTAGGAGGAACGACCCTGAAAAAAGACATTTTTGAGACAATTACAAAAGCAGACTGGGTATCCGACGATTTTAAGGAATTATAAATTTGTAAGGTACAAAAATTATGTTAAATTTAAGTTCTTATTTTTACCAATGTACTTAATGAGTGAAACTGAATGATGTCTGGGATTTATTCTATCAAAAAACAAATGAACAAATGTGTGGGGGGGTGGGTAAAGGAAGATGATGCAGGACCCATGACACGTTGCTAAGTGATGAAGCAGGATGGAAGTTTTGTGGGCGTTCGTTATGCTATTCCTTCCTTTCTGTGTATTTTTGAGAAAAATCTGAAGAATTTGTCTCATACACACACACACACACACACACACACACACACACACACACACACACACGCACACACACACACACACGGACGGAACTAGTGGGTCAAAAGTGTCAAGTCTACCATTAAGGGAGAATGCTAAACTGTTTTCCATCAACTGTCCTACTTCACCCTCACCAGCAATAAGGGAAATGCGAGAGTCCATGGCACCCATACTGCATACAATCAGAATGTAAAATTCTGCCAATTAACAGTAAATTAAAGCAGTTTCTTAGCAGAATCCTAAATTCACATCTACCTGCTGCACAGCTCTTTGTATGTTTACTGGCTATTTACAGCATCTTGTTCTTGGTGAAAAATCTTGTCTGCATCTTTGTTATTTTTCTTTTATTTGCTAATCCCTTGATTTATGAAATCTCAATATATTTTGATAAGAATTCATTGATGGTTTCACAGTTTTCCAATACCTTTCTCCCAGTTTGTAAGTTGTCATCATACTGTAAGATGTCTAAGTACAGCTCTTCAATTTAATCTAATCAAATACATTAATATTTTCTTTCACATCAACTCTTCTATACTCACAACTCTTTCTCAAGGTGTAAAAGAGTCAGTCCATTTTATTTACTGTGTGTATGTACATTCATGTACACAAACAAGCACGTGTACACACGTATATGTACATGTGCACCCTGACCAGTTTCGCCAGAGTTTGTCAATTTTTTTTTTTTTTCCTTTTTTTTGGTCTTTTTGAGGCAGGTTCTCCCTGTAGCTCCAGCTGTCCTGGAACTCACTATGCAGACCAGGCTGGCCTTGAACTCACAGAGATCCCCCTCCCTCTGCCTCCTGAGTGCTGGGATTAAAGGCGTGCGCCACCACGCTCAGTAAGTTTGTCAATTTTACAATATTTTATTTATTATTTTTGTGTGTCTGGTTGGTTTTTATTAGTTATCTGTATAACAGCAAGCAACGGAGAATAAAGAGAAAGAGAAAGGTGGTTGTCTGTGGTTGTTGCTCCTTGGTGGCTGGTGGCTGGATCTGCCGATCCCAGAGGATTAGTAGGTTCAGTTCCATAAATTAAGGGCAGTGTGATGCAGAGGTTCCTTCTCAACGATGGAGACCAGGGCCCAGGCTGTTGTACTTATAAGTACAGGTGCCGAGCCTTTCCTCCAGCAGCAGCACCTGGTCACTGAGGGACTCGGTCCTGTCACCCCAGCCCCACACCTCACTCACCTGTCCCGGGGGCAGCTCTTCTGGCGTCATGGGCAGCACGGCTTGAACCCAGGTGCCGGCCTGCACAGCCCACTTTCCAGCAGCTTCAGGTGCCCACACAGCTCTTTATTATTTTTATTTATTTATTTTTTAATCTAAAACGCAATTATATTTATGGAAAAGCATTAGTAAACGTAATGGCAATTTACATTTTCTTCTCACATCCTTTATCTCCTTTACTCTTCAAACTGGTGTTGGTAGATTAATCTAAATTGGTCATATAAGGTACTGATAAAATTACTGATAATAGATTTTTAGATAAAGAAGCTTAAAGTGTATAATAGGTGCAGTGCCTACCTCATCTCTTGATGTTGCAGAAAGTCAAGTTATCCTGTATTTGTAAAAGTTGCTAAGTTGAGTCTTCTGTCTACAGCCAGAGGCTTTCTAAAAGAAAAAGCCCTCAAGAAGAACAATAACATGGAGGGCCCAGGCAAAGCAGGTGCTTCAGTAGAAGGAGCCCTCAGGGAGGTGAGTGCCAGGAGGAGCCAAGCACAAGGCAGGGCACCGGGTTTTAGAGAGAGGATCACAAAGGGTGGCATGGGGACTGATTAGCTTGAGCTGCTGATCGGGCTGGGAACCTAGTCAGACCTCATCCCTTTCTAGATGAGATGTCTAAAGGCTATAGAGGTGAAGGCTGTGGCCTGGGCTACATCTGGGTCATTTAGATCGAATCTGGGCATTGTTAGTTATGGTGGAGAACTGTGAGTGGCCCATGAGGTTGAGCTCAAGGTGTGCACTCCTGGGAAGCAAGATGAGTGGTGGCAGGCCATGAATGTGAGGACTCTGGAACAGGACAGTGGGCTATCTTTATAAAACTTCAGAAATGAAGAGTCCAGAAGAAAAGTCACTGAATTTCCACTGGGTAGAAGGGATTTCAATAAATCCTAGGTTGAGAGTGAGCACAGGCAGGGAAGAACTGGCATAAGAGGAGGAAGATTCTTCTATAGGAATAGAAGGGAGAGGGGAGTGAAGTCATGATGACTGAACTGTGAGGGTCTTGAAGGCCTTGCTGAGGTCACATGGTCACAGTGCCTTGATTGGAGGCCAAGAAAGGCATGGCTGGTGAGGTAGAGAGAGCAAAGGGGCAAGAATGAGCTACGATCTGCTGACTCCCTTGACTCCCTTGTACCCATGGCATGCCCATGCCACAGGTGTGCCTCACATGTGCACAGCACATAGGTAAAGCATGTATACACACACTCTGCCTCAGTCTTTGGGCTGCTATAACAAAATGTCGTAGACTGGATGGTTTGTAACAATAGACATCGATTTCTCACAGTTTTGAGAAGTTCAAGATCCAGCTGCTGGCAGGTTCAGTGTTTTGTGAGGGCATGCTCCTCACACAGTGTTTTCTGTGTATTCATATGGCAAAGGAGGGAGGGAATCCCTTTAAGGATTCTTTATTAAAGATGCAAATCATCTCATTCATGACATGCCATCCTTATCATCAAATCACACTGCCAACCCCCACCTTCTGGTACTATCCCATTGAAGCTAGGCCTGGACACGTGAATTTGGGGAGAATACAAAATTTTAGACACATGCACACTGCATGTATGTGTGATCTCTTTCCTGAAGATACAGTTAGTAGGCAGTGGGGTCCACAAGAGGGTGGTGAGGTATGACTCACCATATCTGGGCTGATTGAGGCTGGCAAGGATGGTGGACATTGTCACCCATATACAGTAGCAATGCTCTTTGCATCACATTTTGCAGATCAGTGTGAATGCTTACAGTGTGATAGGACTGACTGCAGGAAGTGTGAAAGAATGGCTGTCTTTTGGGGGAGATGGTGGCCTTGCAAGTCAAGGCCCAAGCACCTAGCACCATCTCTGCTTTGGCTATGACTTTGGGGACCCATTCTCCAGCTCCTTTTTGTCAGGTACCAGATGCCTGCTTTGTGTACATGTTTTCTGGAAAAGAGATTGAGGTCAGCATGTATGACCCATTAAGTTATAAATCCATTGCTGGTTTGGGGTTTTACCTTCTTGGACAAAAACCTTTTATGTTAAAACTTTTGTTTCCTTTTATTTACTATTTCTCATACATGCTACTAGCTATTCTAAACCCAAGATTGTCCCCAAATCTTTGGTTTTTAAAAACAAACTGAAGAAGCTTAAAGTATAACTCAGTGATTTGAGTGCTTACATAGCACTTGAGCATGCAGAAAACCCTGGGTTCAACCCCTAGCATCAAAATAATAAAAGGAAGGAAAGGGGACATTTTGTTTTGAATGGTGAGGCTTCAGATTGATAAAGTAGGCCAAGTCTTGTGCAGCCATGAGCCTTGCTTCTGTTTCTGCTCCTGATTCCCAAGATGATGGTGGCTCCTGGTGACACCACCAACAGAACCCATTTCTGCAGGTGACTGGTTCCTGGCTTGCCCCATTTACCAGCAAAAGCTGCTGTGTCTCCAAGGAGACATAGCACCCAGTAGGGTGTGGGGCCTGTTCTGTGCTTTTCTTTTTCCTCTTAAGAGCCTTGTTATCCAGCTCATTGGGAGTGGAGTGGGAGCTTCAGTGAGACCTGCTCCATAATCTGCAGCCTGGCTGCTGCTGACTCACTGTCTCACTCCCACCGTGGCCGCTGAAGCACTGGTACTCATCCCCGCCCCCTGCCTCCCCAGCCTGCAGCTGCTGGAGTGGCCTTGGACTTGCTGGGTGGGGCTCACAGCCACCTGCACTTGACAGGACACATTTTTACATACTGTCTGCTAGAAATAATCAACTTTATTTAAAGAGAATGTGGATTCAGAGTGCTAAAAAAAGCTATCAGCAACTTTCTAGGGCTGTTTTAGGAGCAGTTTTCCTGCCTACTCTGAAGGAAGCTGTTGGTGCCATTCAAGGGGAGCCAGGGTCAGCACTGTGAAGACAACAGTGGGAGGATGGGCCTGCAAATCCCCTCATTGGGAACACAGAGCATTTTGGAGCCAGGTGTGGGGACAGGCTGCGACTACAGCCCATCTCTAAAGAAGTGAGTCCACCTGACATCACTGATGTCCAAGAGTTCAGGCTCTTCCCACTTTCAAAAAGTCTTTGTGCTTATTCTTGGATCTCTGACAAGTACTAGGATCATGTTGGTTTTTATTGTATTGTGGAAGGACATTTATTTATGTTGTCTTTGTTTTGATGATTTTCACATGGTAACATGGGCAGGACTGTCAATGGAGGGGTATCTCTTTCCCCCAGCCTTTCATCTGTAGAGTTGGCCACTGCTGTCGCTGCCCCTCACCCCCATTTTTTTCCAGAGATCCTATTCTACATCTGTGTCAGGTATGAACTACTGCCATTGGAGCTTCCATGGGAGCTCCATGTGGCAGATTCATTTAGGAGGGTCCTGTGGAAACTTGGTGACCTGGCAAGTCCTTGCTGTCCCTGGCTTCTCTGTGCTCCATTCCAGGTGACTTGGGGGCTGGATTGAAGCTGCTGCCCTGGCCCTGGGAAGGCCACTGGTTACGTCATTGTTCTCCATACTTTTAAAAAGTAGCTATTTTTCTCTTGGTTCTTGAGATGTTTACACATGGTAGGGAATTTGAGTGGTACCTAAGGAAGCAAAGAGGTCAGTTTCCTTGTCATTGTACTATCAGTGATAACTAGAGGGATCAAACCTGCTTTCTTCCAGTTTTTTAAAAGTTTATGCATAAATACATACTTCCTCTTCCAGGATGCTGGGGTCATATCATATGTAGAAGTTGTATATCCTTTTTTCAGTTTCATGTTGTGTTAAAAGCTTTCTCTAATGATTAAATAGTCTTTGAAGATACTTTACTCATTGTATAAACGTTTTCTTTGTGTTGGTGCCTTCATCTTGCTCTGTTTTGTCAAGTCACTGAGCCATGTGTGCTCCACGTGGCTCTCAGTTCTCTTGTGCTATTTCTGTGCCACACAGGCAGTTTCAGGTTATTGCCCATTCTGTTTGGTCAGTAACTGGTCTTGACAGTATTGAGTACTAAAAGGTCTGAATATTACCTTGGCAGAAGCTAATTTCCTAAGCCACACCGTTTGCTCATGCTGTCACAAAAAAGTACTACCAATTGATGACTTAACAGACAGTGATGCTGACATTATTCTGTGACTCAAATCTGAGATGAGAGTGGGCTGGGTCTCTGTTCCTGAAGGGTGTAGGGGAGGATCCTTCTGGCCCCGTTCAGCTTTGGGTATAGGCCCATAATAGTTCCTATCACCCCAATCTCAGCATTTTCATATAGCCTTCTCTACATCTTGTTCCTGGGTAAGTCTGTGTCCAGAGTCTCCCCTTTAAGAACAGTGGTGATAGGGCCTACCTTAATGGTTTGATTGTAACAATTATTTTTGAAACCCCAGGACTTAAGACTCCATTTGGGAGGACACAAGTCAGCCCTCAGCAGCTATCAGGTATCCAGTCCAGAGAATTCAGGCCATGTTAGAGGTCCATTCTTGTTCATATTTGGAGTCAAGGTGTACCTATAGTAGGTAAATATATTATCTCAAAACTTAAGTCAGAAAAAGTGTGTCCTCTTTAATCAAGTCTTACCTCAGCCTGATTTTGTTCCTATATCATGACAAATATAGACAGACACAGCTTTGTGTTTTCTAGAGTGAGTGGAATGTACATGCATTGTGGGCTGTGGGGCTTCCCGCCTGCCAGGGTTTGTCTTTGAGTAGTCTGAAGAAGATTACTGGGTCACACCCACTTCAGAATGTTTTACTGCCTCCTCCGTGACAGACTTTTTTCTGTGAATTAGATGTTCAACTCATGTAGTGGACTTGTGAGTCAAAACTCATTTTAAAAGGTGTTTATATAATTAACTTTGCTAAATTGTATGACAGGTTTTGTATTTTATTTTCAAAATCCTCTTCTTGACTAGCACTTTTTTTGCATCTGTGTTGGGCTTTTAATGGAGGCGTATAATAAGATTTGGTTGACTAGATTTTTTAGGGCATCTCATTAAATGGATTGTTTACATCTTACTAATGATGTGTACAATTTTAATGCAGTCCTTTTGGCTTTGATTTGCTTACTAGGAGAAAATAGAGGCTACGGGTTGGGTTAGGATTGACATCTAGCAGCTGCAGAATGGAGTTGTTTGCCCAGCAGTTCATCAGATCCCAGCACTCTTAAGCAGGGTTTTATTAGTGAAAGTGCCTGACTGGTCAGTAGGCCTGGTTCTGAACACTGGCAGTGGCAAGCAGGTCTGTACGTGGGCTTTTCACCATCGCTTTTCCCTTACTCTGTGGTTTCCTGGGAGACCATGCAGGAGAGTTACAAAGAAATTGCCCCCAAAGAGGAACTTTCCCTGATACAAAAGCCCATTCGTTTTTTTTTTTTCCTTTTTTTAAATTTGAGTTTATCACTCATCGGGACACAGGAGTAGCAATGCCAGGCTGCCCGTGGGACTTCTCTGCTCAAATATGTTTGGCTGCATCTCACATTTCTTGTTCTTTCTCAGGATTCAGGAGCAGTTTCAGAAAAACCCTGACAGTTACAATGGTGCCATCCGAGAGAACTACACCTGGTCGCAAGACTACACTGACCTGGAGGTCAAGGTCCCAGTGCCCAAGAATGTGGTGAAGGGGAAGCAGGTAATAGCCCAGGGGTGCGGATGTCACTGCAGCCTGTCTGAGCTCTAGACAGGGAGCTGGCATGACTGAAGGAGGGTTGGGATTAGCTTTTCAACATGAGACCATGTCCCCAGGAGGGAGCTGCCTCTGCCATCCTTACCCTTCCTTCCTTCTACCTGTGTGTTCCTTTCACCTGGTCTGCAGGAGTCTCACTGGGGACAGTGAGCTTTGTTCTTAGTCTAAACAGCTGCAATCACAAGAGAAAAGCCCCCATATTTGATGTCCTCGCTCCTTACTACACAATGCCACTGGCCCTCTCAGGGCAACTTCTTGGATAGCCAACTTCTTGGATTTTCAAGGGCAGATTCAAATATTACCTTGGTGAAGTTTATGTTTTTCTTAAAGATTGAGTCTGCCTTCAGTTTCCCCAAGAAAAGTCCAGTTAGCTGAAACCAGTGAGGGCTCTGGTGTTTTCAGATGGTGGTTCTCTCATCAGTTTGGCCCAACACCCCACCCAAAATGGGGCAGCAGAATGGAGGCGACAAAGCCTCCCTGTGTGCTGTGGCTTTTGTCTTGGCGGTAACCACCTGTGATTTAGCCAAGGGTTAGTGAGAGGGAGAAAGGGAGAGAGCATGTATGTATGCTTAGGTGCTCTTAGACACTGAAACCCTCTGAGGGCAGGGAGATGACAGCACAGGAAGCAAGGATAGGCCCAGCCCCTCCCCATCTTCATCCCTTGCTGTCTGCTCACTTTCTCCTGCCCCCTGTTGTTGCTGGTTTCACATAGGAGACGTGTGCTGAAAGCAAGCTTTTCTGTCTCCAAACTTCCTTTCTGATGTTGGCTGAGGGTCCTAGAGGGCATCCCGTTTTTGCCAGGACCTTGGTGTCACTTGATGTACCTTGTCGGTTCTCATGCTCAGTGCTTGGTGATGAACAAAGCTGCTCCCACCACAAATACTCCCTGTAACTCCCCTGCCCCTGAGAGTCAGATCATGCATGATACCCTTTGCAATCTCAGCCAGTCCTGAGGTAAAGCAAAGAAGTCTAGGGGCTGAGGAGAAGGCTCATTGGGTAAGAATCCTCTGTAGCAAGCATGAGGACTCAAGGTCAAATGAAAAGACTGAGCATTGCTGTGCATGCCAGTAACGCCAGCACTGTGGAGCAGAGACAGAAGGAATGCTGGGGCTTGCAGGCCACCAGTTTACCTCTTGGTTTAGTGAGATACCTCGTCTCAAAGGAATAAAGCAGAGAGTGATAGAGCAGGACACCTGAGATCTTCTCACCCCCATGTACGTGGATGAGCATACACAAGCACACATACACACTCACACTCCCAAAGTCCAGACTACAGTGACCAAATAAATGTCCTGGCTTGTGCCCTGTGGTTCTTCCACAGGGCAGGAGCTGTGTTAGGGGTAGCTATAGCTGTGACATTCCCAACTCAGGTTGCTTTCTGAAACTTCTGTCAAGTACATTGGAGTAGAATTGAATTTTTTAGAGAGAGAGAGGTGTTTGTTCAGGGAACCTTGGTAGAAATAACATTATTGTAGATTGTTGTAAATAGATAGGTTTCACTTAAAATAATCTAAAGTAACAGTATTAAAGTTTCTGAACCTGCATTTTAGCCAAGTTTGGCATGTGTCAGAAACTGTCTTTTTTTTTCCCCAGTCTTTTTTAGACAGGGTCTCCCTGTAGACCCAGCTGGCCTGGAGCTCCTAGAGATCCCCCTGCCTCTACCTGCCTGCTGGAATTAAAGGCATGCACTACCACACCTAGCTGAAACCGTATGAGTGTAATGCCTGCCTGTAGATAGATACACTCATGTCCTGAAATGCCTGAGGACAGAAAAAGGCATCGGATCCCCTGGAACTGGAGTTATGAAGTTATTAGCCACCTTGTGGGTGCTGGGAACCAAACCCTGGCCCTCTGCAAGAGTAGCCAGTGCTCTTAACTGCTGAGCCATCTGTCTAGCCCCAGACTTCATCTCATTTTATGGTAGGATTGCTAATAAATTATGAACGAATGTAAAGACTGGAAAAATAGCTCAATTGTAAAGCACTCGCTCCACAAGCATGAGTCCAGATCCCCAGCACCCACATAATAAAAGTACTAGTGTGGCAATGTGTTCCTATAATCCAGTGCTGGGATAGCAGAGACAAAAGGATCCCAGAGACTTGCTGGCTCACCAATGCAGCCGAATTGGCAAGCTCCAGGTTCAGTAAAAGACCCTGTCCCAAAAATAAGGTGGAGAGAAATAGAGGAAGATACCTGATATTGGCCTCTGGTATCCACATTCACTGGCTCCATCAGTTCACAGTGCTTTCTGCATGGTGCTGGTAATAGTAGTGTGTGTGTCTGGCCCACCATGCAGAAAGCACTATGAACTGATGGAGCTAGGAGCCACCCTTGTCTCCTATACAGTGAAAAATTTTCTTTTTCCCTTTAATAGCATTTTTTTCTGTGTTATTCTTATGATACTACAAGCTTCTTTTAAAAATTGGCCTGGGCTGGTGAGATGGCTCAACAGGTAAAGGTACTTGCCTCCAAGCCTGATGACCTGAGTTCAATCCCTGGGTCCCACATGGTAGAGAGAGAGAACTGACTCCTGCAAGTTGTTCTTCAAATACACACTGTGGCATGCACATACCCACACACAAACACACTAGAGAAATAAACATAAAAACTTTTTAAAAATTCTTGGTCTGCTAAATATGAGCCTGAAACTATGAAACTATTAGAGGAAAAGATTAGGGAAAACATTTTAAGATATAGGCACAGGCAAGGATTTTTGAATAAAAACTTCATTCACTAAGGAAATAAGGCCAACAACTGACAAATGGCTTCTCAAACTATTAAAAAACTTCTGTATAGCAAAGAAAGAAATCAGGTGAAGAGACAGCCTACAGAATGGGTGACAGTCTTTGTTAGCTTTATATCTGACAGAGGATTAATATCTAGAATATACAAAGAACTCAAACTAAACATTAAGAAATCAAATAATTCAGTCAATAAATGGGCTAATGATTAAATGAAAAGTCAGTTCTCTAAAGATGGCTAATAAGCATATGCAAAAATACTCTTCACTAGCCATTGGAGAAATGCAAATCAAACTATATTGAGGGACTAGAGAGATGGCTTGGTGGTTAAGAGCAGTGACTGCTCTTGTAGAGGACCTGGGTTCAGTTCCCAGCACCCACATGGTGGCTAACAACCCTCTGTAACTTCAGTTCTAGGGGATCCAATGCCCACTTCTGGTCTCTGCTAGCATTGCATCATATGGGTGCACTCACATGTGGGCAAAACTCATATGTATAAAATAAAAATTAAAAAAAAATTTTTTTAAACAAAAAGTCTCCCCAAACTATGTTGATTCTATCTCACACAGAGTGGCAGTCATTAAGAAAACAACAGCAAATGCTGGTAAGGATGTGGACCAAAGGGAACCTTTTATATACTGATGGTAGGAATGCAGACAGTTATCCAGCACTATGTATGGAGAGTTCTCAAAAAACTAAAAAAAAAAAATATATCTTCCATATGACCAGCTGTACCACTCTTGGGTACTTACCCAAAGGCTCCAAGTCAACATCACAGAGATGCTTACACATCAGTGCTGAATGCAGCGCTACCTACAGAGGTTCTGGAACCAAGCTAGATGTCTTACAACAGAGAAATGGATAAAGAGAATGTGGTACAGATACATTTAATTTTTTTTTTTTTTTTTTAGCCATAAAGAAGGACAAAGTTCTGTTGTTTGGCAGGAAAATGGATACTTCTGGAGATAATTATATTAAGCAAATTAAGCCAGTCTCACTCAGAAAGGCAAATATCATATCTTTTCTCCTATTTGTAGTTCCTGTGTTTTACATAGGTACATAAACTAATATATGTATATGTACATAAAGTGGAAGTGTGAAACTGTCTAGGAGAACAAAGGTTACTGATAAGAATGGTGAGAGGAGGGAAAACAGGCTGCAGTGGAGAATATGTTTAATGCATAGTATATGATAGGTAGAGAATGGGCGGGAGCGAGCGGATGGAGAGCACGAGCGCGGATGGATGAAGGCACCGAGGCACAGATGGAATTCTCAGTGGGACACAGATTTATTTCACACGGGGCACCTTTCCCTCGGGAAAGATGTCCACGAAGGGAAAGATGGAAGGGAACAGAAGGGAAGGGAAGGGGGAAGGGGGAAGGGAAGGAAGGGAAGGATGTCAGGGAAGGAAAGATGTCCAGGAAAGATGA
>NW_008339436.1:909184-917586 GCF_000622305.1 Nannospalax galili | reverse complement strand
AAGGGAAGGGAAAGGAAGGAGGTCAGAGAAGGGAAGGGTATCAGGGAAAGATGTCCATGAAGGGAAAGATGTCCACGCATGGGTTGTGAGCTGGGACTTTATATATGGGGGCTTTAGGGTGTGGAAGGGGGAATGTTTGGGGGAGAAGTCAGGGAGGGGGAAGCAGGTAGGATTAGGGGGAAGTGTTTTCTTTTTCCTCTTAAGATAAGAGGAACTCTGCTTATCTTATCTTTGGAGGTCAGAGGAAAGGCGGGCTGCTTCTCAGCAGAGTTTGTAGGTCCCTGTTGGGGGAGGGGGAGCTGCTATTTGGAACCCTAACAGTATATACTTAGACTGCCAGTTTCTTAGTGATCTAAGAGTTTTTGTCTTGCCTCACTGAGAACTTTGAAATAAGTTTGTGTCTCTTGAATTTCGTTGGCCTAAGGGCTTTTCCCCAGAGTTGTACTTTCTTTCTTGACTGGCCCTTTTCCAGTTGTTCCCTAAATGTACCTGTCACAGCTGCCTGTCAGCAGTGTTTATTTTTGGTTTGTCTCTGGCATCTATCTATCAGATAAAATCATGATGGTAGCCAGGACTGCAGCAACTTGGTAGATCTTGATTCTGGTTGGTGATGGAGGGGCCTTGTGTAGGCAGCTCTTTGTTTTAGGGTCCCGTGGATGTGAATTTGAGGTTAAAGGAAGGAGCGTTGCTGCAGAGCTCAGGTCCTCTGTGCTCCAGCAGTAGCTCGATGCTGGCCCCTCGAAGAGTTGCCCCCTAAGCTCTTTTTCATGGATCCTTTTTTGTGGAGTGTTATGAGAACATGCTGGCCTTTCAAGGGTGTAGAGAATGAATGAGAGTGTGCCTAGTGCATCATGTTCTTCAGAGGGAAAACAGAAAATGTCTTATTTTTCCATGCAGTATTTTAAAGCATATTTTTCTGGCAAATCTGAGGAATTTCTCAGTACAGAGGTGTTTTGTTTTGTTTTGTTTTGTTTTTTTGAGATAGGGTCTCAACTATGTAGACCAGGCAGGTTAGCATCAAATTCACAGCAAAGATCTGCCTGCCTCTGCCTCTTGAGTGCTAGGATTAAAGGTGTGTGCCGCCATGCCCTGCCCACTATGAAGCTTTTAATTTGCCTTAGTGTAGAGCATGATTCATTCTTTTCTTAACCATGTTCTTTGCTTAATCTGCTCTCTGCCGTTTAGGAAAGGCAGCAGACATTCCTTCCCTTTCCTGCATAAACTCTCAAGAGTTGGGACAAAGACTTGAGTCCATGATTGCTCACTTCAGACCAATGGGTTATAAAGTTGGCATTTCATTGAATCATAGACTTGTAGTATTCTTGAAAATTGAACTGTGGAGTTTTTTCTTTAACTTGTTTTGCAGATGAGAAAACAGTCCTATGAAAGGCACAAGGCTGGGGACCAGAATGTAGGTTCCCACTTACCTTGTTTTATTGGCTTCTCTTGATGGAAAAATGTTACGGTTTTGTTACCGAGTCATTATTGGATACTGCTGAATAATCTGTTTCCTCCTGATTTTCCTGCCTCTCAGAGGTTGTGGCCAGGTGTACACCTAGGCTGGCTCTGTCCTCACACCAAAAACCTGCTGTAATAGCTACCTGGTCCCAGTATGACTTTACCTTTCTCAGACTTTCACTTGTGGTTACAATCTCCTCTAGAGCTTCATGTATGTGCTGGAACTTGTGCTGAAAGCTCTTTAACATATGGCATTCCCTTCATAGAATTTGTTTGGGGAAAAAATGTAGGAAGACATTAAAAATTTTTCATAACAGAAAAGGCTAATAGACATTTAAATTTACCCAATTTTTGAATATACAACACTCTTGCATGGCCACAAGTATAACTATGGCCATTGGAAAGTCCCTGACCTGGCTCTGTGCCTCTTCTGCCCTATAAAATCTTGTAATTGGTTTGGAAGCTACTTTAGTAGCTATGAACATATAATCAAGTACAAATATGTGCTTCTCCTTTCCCACCTTTAGCAGAGATGCCCCACTGTTCCTGCTCATTGTCCATCTGGCCCCACTAGGGCAGTTCTGATCACTTCTCTTTACTTCTCTGCTCTCAAGTGCCTTTGCTTGGTACTGTGAACAGGAGTTCCCAGAAAGAATCTGTACCTACAAACTGAACTTTCTTCAAGGCTAATTTGCTGATTAGAAGTTCAGTGACTGTGGAGAGTTTGGAATGTTACAGGTTCAGGGCCTAATTGCAATTTATCTTGGGGATATCTTAAGCCCCCTAAATAGCCATTTCTTGCCTACTTCTGTGTCACCCTTAACATCCGGTGAGTAACAGATAAAAACCTTTTCAAATGTATTGACTTAACAAAATCGTAGTTTTCACTAACCAAAACACTGAGTGTCATCAGAGCATCTGAGGCCTATAGCAAGAGATCTTTCTGCTTTGCAGTAACCACCTCCTTAATGTTTTCACCAATGTATTTTAAAAGCACCTTTATTTATGGCTTTCTTTGTTCTGTTACTATAAAAAAAAATTTATTTTATTTTATTTTTTTTTTTTGTCTTTTCGAGACAGGGTCTCCCTATAGCGCTAATTGGCCTAGAGCTCACTGTGGCCTTGATCTCACAGGCCTGCCTCTGCCTCCTGAGTGCTGGGATTAAAGGCATGTACTACCGTGCCCAGCTACTATAAAAATTTCAACCATGTTGGAACATGAAATTTGGGGTAATCTAAATCAGTGTTCCTGGACCATGGTCACTCATCTTTGGCTCCAGAATAAACTCATATCCCCTTTGAAGTGAAGTTTATGTTTTTGTGTTGACAGTACACTTCACTGTTCCTAACCCTCTGGCTCAGGTAGCACCTCTACCACTCAAAGCTCCCATCCCCTGCTTTTGCCCCCTTCAAGGAACAGGGGGCAAAAACCTATAATGAGGTTATTTCAGTTCCTATCATAAACAACAATGCTCTTTAAACTTTTATTTTGCTCATGTGTATTTCCATATGAACAGATTTGATAAAGTGCAGTTACAAGACCCAAAGGGGTTTATATTCTGTAAGTATTACAAAAGTGTTTTCCATAGTGTTGTACTAAACCTACATGCCAGTATCCACTAGTGATGTCCAAAAGGTCTTACTTTTTTTTTTAATGTGTATGAGTGTATTGCCTGTATATAGGGAGGTGCACCCATGTCATACAGTACCAGGAGAGGGTGTTGGATCCCCTGGAACTGGAGTTATAGATGGTTGTTAGCTACCATGTAGGTTCTGGAAATCGAACCCAGGATCCTATGCAAGAGCAGCCAGTGCTCTTAACTGCTGAGCCATCTCTCCAGTTCTTGTGGGGTTTTTTGTTTGTTTGTTTGTTTTTGTTTTGGGGGGAGTCTTTTTGAGACAGGTCTCCCCGTAGCCCCAGCTGGCCTGGAACTCACTATATAGACCAGGCTGGCCTTGAACTCACAGAGTGCTGGGATAAAAAGCGTGCACCACCATGCCCGGCTGAGTTCTTGTGTTTTAACAAAGTTGATGATACTGTTTCAGACTTCCGGGTTTTATGAGCAGTTTAGCATCTAGCTGGGCATGAAGGTGCCTGCCAGTAACTCCAACACTCCGTAGGTAGAGACAGGAGGATTACTGCAACTTTGAGTCCAGCTTGAACTATATAGGGAGACTCTGTCTCAAAAAATAACAAAATTTTTTCCAGGTGTGGTAGTATACACTGTATCTCAAAAAAAAAAAAATTTTTTTTTTAAAGTAACATCTAGGTATAGTATAAATGTAACATTTTTCTGATTAGTAAGCATCTTTCAACTAGTGCCTTTCATTGAACTAGTTAATGCCTTTTGTTCCATTTTCTGTTAAGTTGTTGCTCTTTTTCTAGGCTCTATATGAATAGATTAGTGTTTTGTTATGTATGTGTATATATGTTAACACATACACATATGTATATTTAATATATATTTAGTTCTCCTTTATCCTTGGATATATTTCTAAACCCGTAAGGGATGCCTAGTCACAGATGGCACCAAATCCTGTATTTTAAGTTTAATTTATAAAGTGGGCACAGTAAAAGATTAACAATATGTAATAGTAAAAATAGAACAATTTTAATAGGGTATTGTGATATGAATATGATCTCTGTCAGAATATCTTAATGTCCTGTAATCACCCTTCCTGTGTGGTGAGAAATGAGGTGAATGACGTAGATCATGATGTGGCAATAGACTGCTATATCCTTGTAGTGTGTCAAACAGGATCATCTGCTTTGTGTGGTCCTCCATCATCAAGCCATGATAATATCAATGCTTAGGGATCTTTCATAGGTGATTTTATTTTTATTTTTATTATTTTGTCAAAACATCATGGAAGGACATTGTAATCTACCTTTTTGTAAGTTGCCTTTTTTGGTTTTGCTATGCATCCCTGACTGGCTTGGAGCTTACTACATAGACCAGGCTGGCCTGGAACTTAACAGTGATATGCCTGCCTCTGCCTCTCAAATGCTGGTATTAAAGGCATGTGCCACCACACTGGGTCCAGTTGCCTCTTTTTCTTTTTAATTAAAAAATTATTTATTTTTGTGTGTGTTTTGTGTGCATGTATATAAGTTTGCCAGTGTGTTCAATGCTGCTGAGGGTCAAAAGAGGGCTGTAGATCCCTTGGAACTGTCGTTAGGGATGGATATTAGCTGCCATGTGGGCTAGGAACTGAACCCAGGTTGTCTACAAAAGCAGCTAAGTGCTGAGCCGTGGGGAGACCTTGTGGGATTTGGGCATCAAAATCAGGTGGTCTGGCTTGTACACATGTGCCTTTCTACCTGCTGAGCTAATCACAGCAGTCCAACTTCTTTCTTTTTAACCCATTGATGTATTGCTGTAGAGGTTGGAATTTTACAGTCCTTTTGGTGACTTTAATAATGTATATATTCCATAATACATGTCTGTGTGGTTGCCAGCACTTCCTCAGCTTCTTCTTCCTCTGTAGAGGGGGGCATGTTCTTCCAGCACTCATTTGTTAACACCTGTCAGGGGCCTTCAGTTCCTTCTTCATCCTGTGCATCAGGAAGTCCTCTGTGCTCCCTGGTCTTGCTGCATCTCTGGTTCCCAGCTTCTCCATTAGTCCCTGGGAAGCACTTACATCATTTGCAGTTCTACTGTAGGTTCTTCCATTAGGCATTTACTTTTGTTTTCAACTTTTCTATTGTGGCTTTGCATGAGCAGAAGTGAGTGAAGGGCTTCTGGTACAGCATTATGTCTAGATTAGAGTCTGCATCAATTGCTGATCAGATTTAACCACATGCCGTGTGTGTGTGTATGTGTGTGTGTGTGTGTGTGTGTGTGTGTGTGTGTGTGTGTGTGTCCTTGACAGTTAATGCCCTGATCAAGGGGCTGAAGCAGTGAGGTTGAATTTGGGGGCAAAAATAACCTCTACATTTTCATTTTCATAGCAGATCAGAATGGTCAGATGGATTTATCGATTATTAATAGAGCCTTATATTCCAACTCTTCTTCCAAGTATTTTTTTTCACTTCTGGGATGAAACATTAGTGGAACTATTCCATAAACAATATGGCTGTCACCCACGCTTTCTGATTATGTTGCCAGAATACTGGCAGGTAATTTTGTTTTTGTTTTTGAGCGCGCATGTGTTCTTCTGTTCTGTATTCTATGCTTGGCTTTATTGTGTGACCCGTAGCATTGCCACACAGTACCTGATTTGTCCCTCTGTGCCCTGCTGCTTCCTTTGTACTTTCATGAATGAGTTTCTTTGGGGCATTTTTTGCCTCAAAGCTCAGTTTCAGTGCAATTGAAGACTTGCTTTTTTTCCCTAATCAACTTCTTCAACTTTGCCAGAAATGTGACAGCAGTTTCATCTGCCGAAGCTGCTTCTTGCAGATGAAGCTTCTCCAGTACTTTTGTTTTTCTGTCTGACCATATTTCTGAGTCTATGTATCATCCTTCATTCTTCTCAGGGGATCTTCTGCTGAAATCTGTGTGGTTTCTGCGTTTTCTAGAGTAACACAGTGCTGTTATTCAGAGCACCTACACATTTAATGCCTTTTCAGTATTAACTAAGCACTTACCACATAATGTGACCATCACTTTTATAAATTGAGATGTGATAGCAACCCTAGCACTACTTTATTGTATTTTTCTTTCATTTTTTGTAGTTAATCATGTATTTTAGCAAACTGATTATATAGGGTTTTTTTTTTTTTCATTTGTCATGTTGAGAATTTTTACCTTTTCATTAAAAGGAAGCACTTTATGGCTTCTTATTGACATGCCTGAATTGCCAGCATCACTTCTCTTATGCTTTGGTGCCATTATTAAGTAAAATAAGGGTTAATGAACAGGAGTACTACAGTACCATGAGAGTTGATATAAACAAAACAGCTACCACATGACTCACAGGTAAGTAGCATATAAAGAGGGAATACACTGGATAAAAGAATGATAGAAGTTTCACAGAACAGTGCAAGACTTGGTCTGCTTACTCTGAACAGTATGTAACTTAAACCTTATAAATTGTAGACTACTGGGATTTTCCATTTAATGTTTTCTGATCATGGTTGACTGACTACAGAAAGCAAAATGGAAAATGAGGGCATCTGCCATATTCCCATACTGCTTTTCCATGTTGTCACTAATCTTCTGAGTTGTATGCTTTTTTCCTTGCAGAACTTAGTAATTTTCATGTAGTCATATAAATAAATTCTTTCTTAAAAATAACTTTAAAAAATTCGTTTGGAATTTGAATCAGGAAAGGACTAGATTACCCCTCTTTTGTTTTTTTGAGGCAGGGTCTCCCTGCAGTCCCAGTTAGCTCCACTATATAGACCAGGCTGGCCTCAATCTCATAGTATTCCACCTGTCTCTGCCTCCTGAGTACTGGGACTAAAGGTGTGCACCCCGACAACCAGCCAGGGATGTCAACTTAACTCTAATAGTGTATTAAGGAATATTTATTCCTGGGTAGTGCATTCCTCTGCTCCTTTGAGCTATTACTTGTTATTTATGCAGTTGTCTTTTAAATCAAATAGGAGAGAAAGAGAGTTTCAAAGTATGGACCTATGCTACCTTTTGTATTTCACTGGTATGCCACTCTGTTTCTGCATGCGGGGTTAGTCTACCACCTGCTTCTTTTTTAGCCAGCAGGGCTCTCTGTAGTTTTAGTTGAAGGACTTTGCAAGAGAAGATCAGTCTGTTCGCAGTGAGTTCTTTTGGGTTTAGTTTATCTGGGAGTGTCTTAATCTTTGTTTTTGAAAGATAGTGCTGCTGGATAGAATTCTTCCTTGAGGTTTTTGCCTTTCAACCCTTAATCTTCCTCATCCCACTGTCTGTTTCCAGCTCTACTGTGTAGACCATCTTGGAGCCCCTTTGTGCCCTGAAACACTTGTGTATTTGGGTCCCATTTTCTAGTTTTCTCATTTTGTTTTTTTTTCAAGGTGAATGTGATTAATACAGAATTCTTATATGCCTTAAGGTGTATTTATTTTAACCTTTTATTTAGTTTGGTATGTACAGAATTGTTTTTTAAATATATTTTTAAATAAATAATTTATTGAGAATTTCATACATGCATACAAGGTGTTTTGATCAAATCCATGCCCACTCCCTCCCCTCCAACTCCTCCCATATCTCCCCATCACTTTTTTTCTGATAACTTCATGTACTCTTTCTTCTTCTTTGATAGATTTTTTTTTTAATGGGGTTTTTGGCTACTCTAACATTCCTCCCTCTGAAGAGGTAACCCTAAAATCTTTTAAGGATTAGATAAAAGCTCCCAAATATTTTTGACGTTTTTGGCCTTTGGAACTGAGTAGGTTGCTAAGAGGCCCCAGGACATTGTGAGTTTTAGCCAAGAAGCTGGCTATTTTTCTTTTGGGGTCTTTTTACCCTAACTTCCTAGCAAATTCCTACCTCCTATTCTTACCACACCATCCTCTGAAGAGGTTACCCAAATTGCCAATAGGGAATCGGGACACAGACCACTCTGGCTTCTTCCATGCTGAACAGAGATGCAGGGTGAGGCAATTAGAGTACCCCTTCAGTGGGTCTATCTAAAAGACTCCCAAATTGCATAATTCTTATCTCTAGGGGGAGAAGAAAGTCTTTGAATGTGAATAGGAGATGTGAAGGAGAAATAAAGGTAAGAGTAATTAGCATTACAGGTTCTAGACAGGGAACTAGAAAAAAGTCAGAACAGGGCAAATTTCAAATGTTCATAGGACAGTCCATTGGGATTTCTTGATGAGAGCTTCCAAAAGTGTCCCTCTATTGGGTTCCTCCTCATTTTTCTTTTGTCTGCCAAGGCTGGACTTGAGAGTGATGGATTCAGGATTTGCTTTCAGGTATTTTGATAACTGTTGGGGTGGTTAGAATCAGTGTCAGTTCCCTCTCAAAGGGTTCTAGACAGGGGGAGAAAACAAATGTATT
>NW_008339436.1:858605-908636 GCF_000622305.1 Nannospalax galili | reverse complement strand
CTGCATGTATGTGAGTGCACCCATGTTGTACAATGCTGCGGAGGTCAGAAGGTGTCAGATTCCCCTGGAACTGGAGCTAAGAACAGTTCGTAGCTGCCATGTGGTGCTGGAAATCAAACCTGGGTCCTCTGCAAGAGCAGTCAGTGCTCTTAACCACTGAGCTGTCTCTCCAGCCCCAGTATGTACAGAATTCTATCTTAAAATAGCTCTTCCTTGGAAGACCAAAGATATTTCTCTCCTATTTAAAAAAATTTTAAATTACATTTTTAATGTATTTGGTGTGTTTGTATGTGTATAGACTCACACATGCCATGGTGTGTGTGAAGGTCAGAAGACAACTTGCAGGATTTGGTTCTCTCCTATACCATGTGGGTCCCAGCAATGGAAATCATCAGGCTTGGCATTAGGCTCCTTTACCCAACTGAGCCATCTGAATGGCCCTCTCCTGTTTTCTTATATCCAGTGTTACTGAGACTCTTTGTGAGTAAACTTTACCACATCTCGTATGAGTGTACTGCCTGTATATATGTAAGTGCACCTGTGTTTTGCAGTCCCTACGGAGGTCAGAAGAGGGTGTTGGATTCCCCTGGAACTGGAGTTACAGATGGTTGTTAGCTGCCATGTGGATGCTGGGAATCAAACCTGGATCCTCTGCAAGGGCAATCAGTGCTCTTAACCACTAAGCCATCTCTCCAGCCCCTAGGAGCTTTTTAAAAATATTCAATGTTATGAAAGTCCATGAATTTGTTCTCTTCATTCATCTTGGCTACTTCTCAGGTCTCTTCAACATAAAGGCATATTTTGCTTTCTTAAATTGATATCTTTCACCTTTTTCTTTGACTTTATTTTCTGGTCTTGCTATTGAAGTTTTATTTTAGTTTTTTAGTGTTATGATTATGTTTTTAGTCTTATTTTTTTCTTTTTGGTCTAATACTTTTTCATATCTTCTTAGATTTCTGTGAATCTATAAAATGGGAATATTTAAGTACATTTTTCCTGATTAGCTTTGTAATCTTTGGTTTTCTTTTTAACTTTTTCTTTTCATGATGCTGGCTTTTTAAATAAAATATAATTCTTAATTCCCCACTAAGATTTTTTTTCTTGTTGATGTTTAGTGTTTTTCCACATTCCTTTGAGTGCAAGGATTTATTGGTGTTTTTCTCTGTGTTTCAAGGGTCTGGTCTTCCCATCGTATATCAAGTGAGTGATTTGACTAGTTAGCTTTGCTCACAGGGTGTTACACCTTGGTGGTTCCAGCGCTTGAGGGAGTAGAACAGCACTTGGAGCTTGGGCTTCCATACCAGCACCTCAGGATGCTGGTCAGTCTCTGAAGCAGAGCCCTCCCTTATTCTGCAGCAAACTGGGATCCTGTCTTTCTTGGCAGGACTTCTACAGGTACAGCTGTTCCTGGGGACTGACGTTCAGCATCTTCCACATGTGCCTCTGCTTCTGAACCTGCCTTCTCCCATACAGAGCTTCTAGGTGCCCCACCCTGTAGCATCTATGCCATATGTCATTCTTTCTTCCCATCTTCACAGATGGACTACCATCTCATCAACTCCTGGATCCTCACTTCTTCCCTTTCATTGTCTCTCTCATTGGGGCTTTTTACTTTGTTACTGTCATTTCTCTAGGCCTTAAGAGGTCATAGATAGGATTGCCTGTTCCCAATGTGGTGTTTTCACCTGGCACTCCTGGAAGCATATCTTGTCCAGTTATCTCCCTTGAGGGTTTAGTTTATTCCTCTGGGTAGGCACTGTGAGAATCTTGTCCACATTTGGAAATTAGGATGTTATGTGTAAAGCTGTTGGGAATTTGTTAACTGAGCTTGTTCTTGGGAAGCCAGTATTATGGAGGCTTGACCTGCTGTCAGTTGGTCATTGCACAAAGAAATTCACAATTAGATTAGTTTGTCAGAATCTATCCAGGAATGAGCTGAGCCATGCCACATTTGCTGGTGCTTCTTTGGCTGTTAGCAGGTGTGCAGTGGATCTAGGCTATGCTCAGTGGGACCATCCAGGTAAAGACTTTTTCCTAAGTAAATGGAGGATGGAAAAGTCAGTGCAAGTGCAATGCAAGTGGACCTTCAGTCTTACAGGAGGAGTGTAATGGTTGGGTCCTCCCTAGGGTCATGTGTCCTCTGGGGCAGTCCTCCTATTACCTCCTCCCCCCCAGGTATACATATACCATTTTCACTGAGAAGTATCAGTTGGGATGACTGTCATACATGGGCATTCCCTCTTCCTCTTTTGAATATGGATGTTTATACTTAGGGGCTTAGATAGCTCACTTGGTAAAATGCTTACCTTGCAAGTGTGAGGACCTGAATTCAATCCTCAGAACCCTCATAAAAAAGCCAGCACAAAGGAGTTGGAGAGATGGTTAAAAGAAACCTTTTACAGATCTTGCAGAGGAACTGATTTGGTTCCTAGTACCCACATCAGGTAGCTCAAACTGCCTGTAACTTCCACTCCAGGGGATCTGACACCTTTGACCTCTGCACTCTAGACCTAATACTATTTAAGTTGGAAAATTTAAGGGTTTCCCCCCAAGTCTAAAATAAAGCACTTATGAGCATCTATCAAGTAGCCCCTAAATTTTAATTTCACACACCTATTAGGAAAAAAAGTCTTCAATGTTTATTTATATGTATATTGTGCAAATAAAGGTTTAAGGTGCTAATGCAAAATTTTCAGATTAGAGAGGCTCAACCTGTAACATCTGTACAAATATTCCAAAAAAGAGTAAATACCAGGATAGAGAGATGGCTCGGTATTTAAGAGCGCTTGCTGCTATTCCAGAGGACCTGGGTCAATTCCCAGCATTTACATCCCACAGTTCACACCTGCCTATAACTCCAGTTTCAGGGGTTTAACACCTTCTTCTACCTTCTGTGGACACCTACATGCATGTGGTACACATACATACACTCAGGCACACACATATACATAAGTAATAAAAAAATAAGTAACTTTTTTAAATTTATTTGGTCTTTTTGAGACAGGGTCCCCCTGTAGCCCCAGCTGGCCTGGAACTCACAATGTAGACCAGGCTGGCCTTGAACTCCTGCCTCTGACTCCCTAGTGCTGGGATTAAAGGCGTGTGCCACCACACCTGGCTTAAAAATAAGTAATTTTTTTTTTTAAAAAAAAAAGGGAAACAAGGGACTGGAGAGATAGCTCAGCAGTTAAGAACACTGACTGCCCTTGCAGAGGACCGGGTTTGATTCCCAGCACCCACATGGCAGCTACAAACTGTCCTTAACTCCAGTTCCAGGGAAATCTGAAGCCCTCTTCTGACCTCCACAGCATTGCATGGACACAGGTGCACTCACATACATGCAGGCAATACACTCATACACACAAATTAAAACTAACAAATAAAATATATTTTTAAAAATTTAAAAAACAAAGGGAAACAAATATAAACAGGTATTCTGTTTTCTTTATTCTTCCAGTGATTGATTTTATACCTTCCTGGAGTTGTGTACTCCATTTTAGTTTGCTTTCTGTTTCTGTGGTAAACACTATGGCTGAAAATAATTTGGAGAAGTTACAATTTAAAATTCATCATTGAGGGAAGCCAAGACAGAAACTGAAGGAGAGACAACTCTGCTTATGAACTCACTCAGCTACCTTTCTTATACACTCAGGACCAGGCCCACCTGCCTAGACGATGACACTACCCACAGTGGGTTGGGTCCTCCCACATCAACTAGCAGATTAAGAAAGTACTTCACACACATGGCCTCGGGCCACTCTGATCTGGGGAATCCTTTAACTGAAGTTCTGTGTTCCCAGGTGACTCCTTATTTGTGTCAAGTTGACAAAACTAACCAGCACAGTTGACCACTTGCCAACTTAGCACACAAACACATGACCATAAACCAGACCCTTTTCATTTCTTATTCCCAAGATCTCATGTTAATATCACATCATAAAACCCAGTCCAATTTTTTTTTTGTTTTGAGACAGGGTCTCCCTGTAGCCTCAGCTAACCTGGAACTCACTATGTAGACCAGGCTGGCCTTGAACTGCCTTTAATACCAGCATTGGGGAGGCAGAGGCAGGTGGATCTCTGTGAGTTCAAGGCCAGCCTGGTCTACATAGTGAGTTCAAGGCCAGCTGGGGGCTACAGAGAGACCCTGTCTCAAAAAGACCAAAAAATAAAAAATAAAATAAAAAATCCAAAGTCTCTTTAAAGATCCAAAATCTCTTAAATATAGGCTCTTGTAAAATCAAAACCAAGTTATATACTTTCTTATTCCAAGAGAGACAAATCAGGACACAGTTACAATCCAATTAAAGCAAAACCCAAAATCCAGCATTGTAAATAGTTCAATGTCCAGCAACTGGGATTCATTATCTTCTGGGCTCCAAAGAGCTTTGGCAGTCCCATTTCCACTCTGCCAACCACAACACATGCATCTCTTTTAATTTTTTATTGAATTTTTGTGTATTTCATCCATAAAATCATCTTTATACCCCCTTCCCCTTTGGCACCCTCCCACAGGCCCCCCTCCCCCCACTGGAGTTCATACATTCTATCATCTGTATCAAGGCCCATTATGTAAAGTTAGTGTCCCAAGATGTCCCTCAGTGCAAGTTCAAACACCAGGGTTTATTCAGCCTGTCTAGAGATCTTCAAGAAGATCAGCTCTTCCTCACCCAGCAAGAATCAGCTGCCAATAATTCTTCAACTAAGATTGGCGCTTGCTGTCCTTTTCCACAGTTCTGTGCTGGGTTTTTGTCTAAGTTTGCATGAGTCTTATGCATGCTGACACCAGTGCTGTAGGTTTGTATGAGAAGGGTCCCAGGCACCTGTAGGACTATTTCCGTATGGTCATGCACTGCCTCCCTTCCTGGCTCTTACAATCTTCCCGCCCCTCTCTTCCTCAATGGCCCCTCAGCCCTGGGTGGATGGACCTCAATATAGGAGACCCACACTCTGCAGACTCTTATTTTCTGCTTTTTGGCCATTTATGGTCTTTTGTGTTCCTGGCCCTCTGTTGCATGAAGGAGCTTCATTGATGAGGATTGAAAGTTGTGTTAGTATTCTCTTCATCCCTTGTTCTATGTTCTGTGAGTCTTAGGTGTAGAGGTTGCATACTAGACATGCCACTTAGGTTTGGGCAATTCACAGAGAATCTCCATGTGTGACCAGTAGTGTAACTCTGTAATAATCTCTGTTGAAAAATAAGCTACTTTGATGGGTGGTGACTGAGATACTTGCCTGTAAATTTAAGGAACCATATTTTGCACATAGTAAAGAAATTACATTTGTCTAGGGATATGAAAAAGTCTTAGGTTTTCTCTAAGATCTCTGACCTCTCCAGCTATCTGTATTTGGCTAGATTTATAGTATCAGTACCACACATGAGTATCCCCCCACTTGGTGGGCTTTAAGTCCAATTAAGTAGCTGTTGATTACCTCCAAGATAAAAGTGTACCAATGTTGTTTGCTGTGCTGATCATTGATGTGGTTTTTAGGCCTTGAAGCTGGGGCTGGACCATTGATTGATGTTTGACTAATGTTCTCCCTTCAGCAGCTTGCATAGTACTCTCCAAAGCTATGAGAGCTAGCCTTGTGGGGGTGGGGAGCTTCCACGTCAGTTCTAGCTCCAAACACTGTCCAAAATATGGCCTGTCTTCAGGAATGGGGTCTTACCATCAAGTTCTGGGAGGTAAAAAAGGACTGTGGCAATGGCCTGTGCAATTTGGGGAGTCTCTTGGACTACCCTGGCCAGCAACTCAAAGGAAGGGTTCAATCCTGTCTGGCACTGTTTCTTGTTATGTAGGCTTTAACTATATACTCATGGACTCATGTAGATAGGGATATTGTATGTATAATTTTTCAATAGGTTTTTGGACTAATATGATTCCCTCTAGTTTTTTATAGTAGCTAGGCACTATTTATGTCTCTTTCTCTCCCTGTCTTATTGTTCCTCCATGCCCTTCCCATTTAAATTGTCCCCATTTTCTCCATTTCTCCTTTGATAATTTTTGTCTAAGCACACACATCTTGTCTCACAGGCTCTGGCTGGCTGTGTACTCTATACCTGCTGCTGTCCTTGGTAGTTGTCCCACAGTCTTGACATCTCCAGTACACTGGGGTCCCCTCTGCAACTAGCACTGCACCTTCACCAATGGCCTCTCCTGGCCTGTCCTGATACCAAGCCTCAGCTTCTCTCTATGACCCCTTCAGTTCTTTCATACTACTTGGTAGCTTTCATGCCACCAAAACTAGTATTGGGGGGTGGGGGAGACTTTTATACATTACCAGGTTTGGCTTCTTGAGATTCAGCCTTGGTCTTCTCTAGACCACAGCTTCTATGTGCTGACCATAAAGAAATTCTTCCCAGGAGATTTCACCTCAGTAATGCTGGTTGCTTCTTAATCACAGCTGGCTTTTCAACTCCAGCTAACCAACATCCATTGTCTTAATAAAGCAAAGGTGTCATTTTCCACAGATTTTTTTGGAAGGGGTCTTTTTGAAACAGGGTCTCCCTGTATCCCCAGCTGGCCTGGTACTCACTCTGTAGACCAGGCTGGACTTGAACTTACAGAGATCTGTCTGCCTCTGCCTCCTGATTGCTGGGATTAAAGGTATGCCCCACCACGCCTGGCACTTCACAGAATTTTAATCCAAAACATCACACAAACAGCCCTGATAGTCTGCTTATCTTGAAACCTCACAAGCCAGGCCTCCATCCTCTCCATTTCTCTCAGCATTCTTATCTTAAAAGTTCCCATAAGAGCCCATTAAGCTGTGAGCTAACAACATTTCCACCCCAAAGCTCCAAAATCCTTATAGTCCTCCCAGGAAACAATGTGGCTAGGTTCTTCACAGTATTATCTCACTCTCTGGTACTAATTTCTGTTTTAGTTTACTTTCTGTTGTAGTGATAAACCCCATAACCCAAAGCAAGTTGTTGGGGAAAGGGTATATTTGACTTATGTGTCCTAATCACAGTCTATCTGTGAAGGAAGCTAAGGCAGGAGTCTGGAGACAGGAAGTAAAGACTATGGAGGAATGCAGCTTACTGGCTTACATTCTCTGGATTTCTCAGATACCTTTCTTAGACAGTGCAGAACCACCTGCCTGAAGGATGGCACTACCCGCTGTGGGCTGGGTCTTCCCACATCAACTAGCAAATTAAGAAAGTACCTCACAAAGAGGTCCACAGGCCAGTCTGACCTGGGCAATCCTGTTGTTGAGAGTCTTTCTTCCCAGATGACTCTAGTTTGTGTCATGTTGACAAAAACTAACCAGCACACACGTTAGATCTGCTGGCTGGCCATGTGGCATGAAGTGGAGAACCTTTCCCAATAGTTCTCAAACCAGTATGGAGGCAGATATGTAGGGCAGGGAGAGGTACACCCAGGACAGCAAAGTGGGCACATAGCCAGTTTCTACCCAGAGCAGGCTCAGAAGAGAAAGGTGCATTGCAGCTTGACTTCATACAGAACTAAAGAAATTAGTCTCACTGTCCTAGGTTATGATTACAGCCTGTGAGGCAGCTCAGGGAAGAAAGAGGCCACAGTTATCTTTCACCAGACACTTCTGGGAAGCAGTTCAGTTGTCCTGGGTGCTGTGGTTCAGGGCCTTAAGAGATCAGAGAGATGGCTCGGCCAGTGCCTCTGTGTGGCCACGCTGGAGGAACATGGAGAGCATATCCTTGCAGAAAGGAAACTTGCCCACAAGATCAGCACTAAGTTTCCTCTGCAGCTCAAGCTGACTCTGGGTAGTCACAGAGGAGGTGAAGGGAAGCATCCACCTTCTCTCTCCTGCTTGCCTTCCAGCCTGAGAACTGGTCTCCATACCTGCAGAAGGTCAAAGGGACTTGGGTAGAAAACTAGCAGTTTCCACCCCAACAACCTGACATTACCGGAAGAGCTGATAGTTTGCAGGTTGCTTGGCGTGTAGTCTAGGCTGGAATGGCTTTCTTCACAGAGAGGCCTGGTGAGTGAAGTGTCATAGTGTTTGCACAAATAGAGCACAATAGCTGCCACCCTCAAGATGATTTTCTCCTGTTGTGTTCTCAGGTCTCCGTAGCCCTCAGTAGTGGCTCCATTCGTGTGGCCATGCTGGAAGAAAACGGAGAGCGTGTTCTCATGGAAGGAAAGCTCACCCACAAGATCAACACTGAGAGTTCCCTCTGGAGCCTCGAGCCAGGCAAGTGTGTTTTGGTAAGTGTGGTCACTTGCTTACCCCCAGGTGGGGTTTAAATCTGCTCTGATGCCCATTTGGGCAAGTCTTTACAATAAGCAGTGAGGTTATTAATTTCAGTATTGCAGCAGGCTTAATTTCCTAAGTATTTAGCACTCACTCAGAGTGTACCTCCATGGGCTTTCCAGTTTGCAGCCTTAATCCATCTGGGTTCTGGTCATTCCTGAGAGCCCTAACTTTCCTTCATTTAAGGCAAAAACAAATACATGAAAATGAACATGAAGGGTGAATTTTTCTAGATGCTAGTTTGGAGTTTAGTAAGTTGACCAAGTCGATCTATTCACCACATCTGGCAAAATGCAAGGAAGACTTCAAGACGTTGGCACCAAGGTGAGAATCCAAATGAACAGCTTGCTTGTTATTGATTAATACTCCCATAAATTTGGCTGCATGCCTGGTCAGATCTGTCAGCAGCTCGATACACTCTACTGTGATAGCTCTGAACCTGTTTAGTGGGAACTGTGTGCTGACACCCAAGTGGAAAATGGGGCACAACATATTTTGGACTAATTTCCTCTTTCTTCCTACAGAGGAAAAAGTTAGGTAAAAGGGATAAAGATGAAAAGAAAAACAGTAAGTCTTCAGATTAAAAAAAAAAGCCCTCGGGGTTTTATACATTCATTCTTTATATGTATAAAGTACAAAATAAAGAAACAAATATTTGTTCGGTTTCTATAAGACGGCTGAGTGATGGTGGGCTTCTTTGGGGGTGTCTTGGCTGGTAATGAGTGGAAAGTTCTCAGGTTCACAGTGGCTTTGTCCTGGCTGACCTCATGTCAGAGGGTAACACAAGCTGGGGATCGGATGAACTGGACTCTGTGAGTGCCTATGGGAACTTGAACCAGCCTTAGCTACTACACCTTGTTACCAAATCTGAAAAATAGACCTTACTGTGGCCCATGTGGAGATGTCGTCATTTACCTAAGCATGTGCTGTAGTGCTTCCAGGTCCCTGACATGCCCCTTTCCTCCCAAGGTCTATGTGTGTATGTGGATTTTTCAGAGGTGGCACTTGGCCTGTATTGTCCTGAGTTCTGATTCTTCCAGTACCCAGGTTTACCTCTGCTGATGGCCAGCAGTAGTGGCATCCAGGAGAACTGACCCAGGGCTCTACCAACCCTATAGCTGTCTGATGTTGTTCTGTATCTCACTGTTGTACATCCCCTGCCAGGGCAGCATTCTGCAGCCAGAGAGAAGAAAAGCCCTGTTGTCTGTGGTGTGGCCATGGCCTCTGTGAAGGTTGACCTTGGCTATCTTATCAGCTTGACTGGGTTGAGACTGGTAAAACACCAATGGGTATCTGTCCGGGTGTTTCAGAGAAGACTGGTGTGTGTATCAGTGGTCTCAGGGAGGAAGAACCTACTTTGGGGTCATTGGTAATGTGGGCAATACAGCATCATCTACTAGACTGGAGCCCAGTTTGAACAGGATGTGAAAGAAGGAAGAAACTTGGCCTCTCACTGGTTCTCCTTTCCTAAGCAGACATGCTGTTTGCTGCTGCTCTTGCCCTTGGATATCAGGCTCTAGGTTCTTCGCCCTTTAGACTTGAGGATTTGTACAAATGACCCTTGGGCCTTCAATCTCCAACTGGGGCTCTGACATCCCTGGCTCTACACTTTGCAGATGGTCCTTGTAGAACTTCCTCTGTGATCATGTGAGCCAACCATACGAACACCACCCACACACACACCCACACACACACCCTACACACACCCTCTGTATATATCCCCTCCACTCATTCGGTTTCTTTGGAGAACTCTAATGCAGCCCCCTTGAAGCTGACAGCTCAATCTCCCCCCGCCACCCCCTGTAAAAACCTGTGTACTAATAATGCTACATTGAGCTTTCCCTAGGTTGTAGCTTCCTTTCCATGGTATACTACTTGACATTCCAGGTGTCCTCACAACCTCTGTTGAGCTTTGTATGGTCACAGAGGTTCTGGAGCATGAGTAACATGGACTAGGAGGCTTGCTCTTGTTAGACACTGCCTTGGCTGTTCTGGTCACCTGGACCATGGTAAGGTTCTCTGATCCCAGGGCTGCTGTCTCCAAGGACAGAGGTCTGTGACAGCCCTATCTTCTACCTTGGCTAGTTGAACTTTCATTGTAGATTTTGGAACAAGTTATGATATTCTGCACAGTTCCCTCAGGTGGTCTGTTTCTCTCAGAAGCCAGTATCATTCTCATCTGAGACAATCAGGGCCAACTTTTGTGACTGGTCTTTGAACACACAGACACTCTATTCAGAATTCATTGAGATTATAATCTGTGTAGTGATAATTTATATTGTCTCAAAATGTGATTATTACTAAATTATTTCTTAAGCGCTTTTGTTGATAAACTGGCAAGCTGACTCTGACTTCATAAATATTCCAGAGCTATGTTACTTTTTCTGTGTGTTCATACAAGTGGAATAGGAAAAGCCAGGTGCAATGGCTCACACCTCTTATCCCAGCACTTGAGGCTGAGGTCGAAAAATGGCTATGAGTTTGAGAGGGGCCCGAACTGCAAAGCAAGAGCCTACCTCAAAAAAATAAAACAACAAAACTGGGCCCACAAGGTAGCTCAGCAGGTGAAAGTACTTGCTACCAAGCCTGACACCAGAGTTTGACCCTAGAACCCACATGATAGAAGGAGAGAATTCCCACGTGTTGTCTTCCAACATCCATCTACATGTGTGGGTGGCACACATGTATCTACACAGGTGGCTATATGAATGTAATAAAAAAATGATTAAAAAACAAGTGGGAGAAGATGTGGCTGGTGATGAAAGCATTAACGTCTTATACTAAGAACCAGCATTTATTGAATATATGTGCTGAGGCAGGCACTTTCTGGGGTACATTATACTGTTTGATTCTTTGCATACTTGTCTTACAAGTCAGGACCTCGAGGCTTTGAGAGGGCTAATAGTTTGCCCAAAGTGGAATTGGACTTAGCTCCTAAGTTTATGAATGAAGAAAGATTCACCTAACTATTAGGGTGGGTGGTATAGCTGTGGGTAATCATTATAACCATGCTTGATTTCTGTATGGTCCTTGAGATTAGCTGAACATCAGGGTCATGATCTCCATATTCCTATTTTATTGTTGCTTGTTAAGTGCCCAGCCCTGTGCAGGCAAAAAGGATGGTCAGAGAGAATAAACCGAAAGCACTGCTCTATGGACCCAGGAAGACAGCCTGTGGATATGACCTCTTTTGAAGAAAAAGACTTTGCTGGTGTGATTAAGAATCTCAACATGAAGCCAGGTGTGGTGGTGCATGGCTGTAGTCCCAGCACTTGGGAGACAGAGGCAGGCAGATTTCTGTGAGTTCAAGGACAGCCTGGTCTACATAGTGAGTTCCAGGACAGCTGGGGCTACAGGGAGACCCTGCTTCAAAAAAACACAAAAACAAAAGAAAACAAAAAAGAATCTCAACATGAGATCATCCTGGATTTTCTGGGTGGGCTCTAAGTTCCATGAAAGAGGTCCTTGTAAGAGACAAGAAGAGGAGACATAGACATACAGGAAGACCAGGCAAAGACTAGAATGATGTGGGCACAGACCGAGGAATGTCAGCAGCCACCAGAAGCTAAAGAGGCCTGAAGGATCCTCCCTTCAAGCCTGCAGGGGAGAACAGCTCTGCCAGCTCCTTGGTTTTGGACATCTGATCTCCAGAACTACAAGAGAATAGATGGGTGTGGTTTTGAGCCCCCCTCCCAGTCTGGTTTTTGTCATAGCAGCCCTGGAACACTCATAACAGGATCCTTGCAGTGCCTATGACGAGCAGTGGCGTTCGGAGCTGTTCTTGGACCTTGGAATCTGCAGTAAGAGCTTCTGATCTTCTCACTTCCAAGCAGGGGAGTGCAGGCATGCCATTTGCCTCTCAACACCTTTCATGTGTCCTGCTTCTCCTCCCTTTTACACTGGATCCTATACCAGACAGCCAGGGCAGGCAGGGGTGGCAGCTAAAACCGTGTGACAGCTCTTGCCTCCCTCCCTCCCACACTTCAGAATGTTAAATGAGACTTCTTGACTCAGGCAAGCTCCTTGCCTGGTTACGGAGATGTAAAATCAGCTGTGGCAACAGCAGAAGCTAATTTTCCTGATTCCTCATTCGGTCCCAGAAGCCAGGCACTCAGCTTGTGCATTGTCCTGGTTTCTTCCTCCCTGAGGGGAACTGACATGCTGGCTGCCCTCTGCACTGTGTGGGTAGCTGCAGGCGGGCGGATGTGCTCTGCTGTGGGGGCTCTTAGACTCTCAGACTCCGCTGCATCGGAAAGGTGGTTGTAGCTGCCAGAGAGGTGAATGCCATTCCACACACACATCTTCATGTTCTGACATCATGCACACAAGCCATTTAACATTGGCTAGGGAGCTCTAGAATATTTTCAGAAAAAAAAGACCTGGAAGTTCAGACTTTAAAACTTCTGCAGTGTGTTTGTTTATGATTTTTGAGCCCTGAGAGTATTTTTATACAAACTGCACCCTGCTTCTGTATTGAGATGATTTCCTGGAGTTATTATTTCTCAAAAGTGGAATCCCAGGGTGATTATAGTCTGTGAGCTATTTGCTGTGGCTCTCCCTGGAGGATGCAGCATTTCTGGAGTGATGCCAGTGATGTGTCAGTGCCTGTTCCCCATGTCTGCAGAGCTGTGATCTGCTTTTCCTTGCTGGTTTGTCTAGGCAGCTCCAGTTATTCTTTTAGGATGAAGTGGTCCATTGTTGGCTTTTACTGGGTGGCAGCGCACTTTCCTAGCCCTAGCAATATTTCCTGACCTGTGAGGATATCCTTACAGATCACTTACGTACGTCTTCATAAATCCAGAGCTCATAACCTGGGCTCTATATGACTAGAACAGGAGCCCTTACAACTTCAGGTGACATATCCAGGCTGAGTTGTTTCTAGTGTTTGTTATAGTCCTTCACATCTTCCTGTCCCTGGATGCCAGGAGGCTTGGAGATTACACAGAAGGCAGTGACCTGAGACTCCTTGTTGCAGATGGAAACAGAAGGACTGTGCAGGAGCAGTGGATTGGCCCTCATCCCTTCCTCCTGGGTGGTAGGAGGAGAGAATGGGGTCCAGCTTTGTGTCACGTCATTGTTCACACTCTACAGAGCAGGAGGGTATTCTGCCTCCTTGGGTGAGGCCTCAGGACCTTCCAGCCACACCCATAACTGTCCTGTCTGGCCCATGCAAGGTTTTGTTTAAAACTTTGAAGCTCAAAAGGCAGTTGACAACAATGAAAACCAGGAGAATGCTTGTATAGTGTTGGCTTGTGGCGTGTCTGTCTCAGGAATCAGAGGCTGCCCGTATCTCCCCACAGCAGGTGTGGAGCTGAACAAGTGCTCCCACCATGCTCTCATCTCACCCCATTATCTGCCCTTGTTCCAAGGTGCCTTCCTGGAAGGAACGTCCCACAACATTCCCGTTGGTCCAAACTCAATCATACGGGCAGCTGCGAGGAGTAAAGCCATCCTCACTGGGCACAGTGCTTCCCTGAATAGAAATGAGGTTCCGTTACTAAGGAAGGAAAGGGATATAAATGCTGGTGAGTCATCGGCACAGATCGGGGGATGCTGAGGTAAGTTTATTCACATTGAGGGTAAAGTTTCTGTGAGGAGGTTTTGAGAGCACTGTTCAGCCAGCAACAGTCTGGGGTCCCTTCAGGAAATTATTGTGTTCTGGGACCAGGTAGATAAAAGAGAGCCTGGAAAGTGAGGGCGTATCCAAGAAATGGTGAAGCCACAGTGATCTTATAGGGGGCCATCTAACTCTGACCTAATGAAGGATGGTTTGGAGTGACTGTCTAAACCAGGAGGCCAAGAAGCAGCAAGCAGCTTCCTTATGGAAAAGAAGGTACTCACTTAGCAGTGCCCACGCCCTGTCAGTGTGAGGAACTAGCTGGAAAGTCAGATTCCTGGCCTGTTTGGGGAATATGTGCCCTCTCAGGAAGCACAACACTTATGTGTTGTAACAATTTTGGGAGGCCAGGGTCCAGAGGAGCCATCCTTGGGAGGCACCTGCAGGTGGACCACAGGCACACCAGAATCCCACAGGCAAGGATAGACAGGCATGCTCCTTATCAAAGTACAAGGTTATTGCATCAGAAGACTTCCTTACCCTTAGGAAGTGACTTGGGGTAAAGAGCCAAGACAATGTTCCTTACTCTGAAATGGTTCTGAGAACCAATTATTTGTTGCATTTTATGTAAAAATATATACGGAATGGTACAGTGCAGATGCACAGCTACTAAATGCCTATGTGACTATCTGTACTTGGTCCAGCAAGAGGAAATGGCGTCATAGGGAAATCAAGTCAAAACTACAGTGAGATGCCTCATCATATCCCTGAGAGTGGCTGCTAAGAAACCCATAGTGCTCAGCTTGGATGTAATGCCCAGAACTCTGCAATGCTGCAGAACAAACGAAATGGCTGCTCAGTCAGTGCACAGCACGTCACACCCTGCTGACCTACGCTGTATGCTCAAGGAGTGGAACTGTGCAGACCTGTCCAGCAGCTTCCAGCCTAACTGCCAAACGCCCATATGTCCATGGACATGAGTGGTCACCTGCATCATGGAATAGCCTGGCCAAGCCTCATAGCTCGTGGGCTCGGGAAAGGAAGCACATGCATGAGGCCACAAGCTGAGGCTTTCTGTGGGGAAGAAGTTCTGGATGTTGACAGGCTGGACGGCAAGACGAATTTTATAGACTGAAGTGGAAGGAGGGGCACCTGGGTGTGGGTGGGTTGTAGTGGAGGCTGGTGGAGATGAAACTGCAACAGGGTGAGTTTTACTGTGTGCAAACTACACCTCCACAAGTCCGACTTGCTAAAAAAAAATGTTAAAACAAAAACAGCTGAATGTCAAGCCAACCATCAGACTACTTTTCCAAGGGTATGGTCTTTATCCAGGAACCTTGACGTCCATTCCAGGAGCAGTTCTCCTCTGATCTCATCCAGCTCTGGTTCTGCCTTGGGTGTCAAGACAGGGCCCTGGGAAACCTGTGTATTCTGGATGCATGAGTGATTTGGAAGGCTGGGTGTCCGAAGTCTTAATCTGAGGTCCCTAGAAGTAGCACTCCAAGAAAAGTCATGACAGACCAGCACATGGAGTGTAGGGACGATGTTCCGAGCATAAAGACTTCTGGGGCATGGAGCCATTTAAGGAGAAGAGGGTGGGACTTGGGTGTCAGGGTAAGGAGCTAGAATGAGAGATGGCGTTCTCCAAGGAATTTTTGTGGAGTGGGAGGCCAGGCCAATGAGGGATGAGGATAATTGTCAGGTTAACAATGTGTCCATAATCCTCCTCTTAGTGTGCTCATCCTTAAAAAGCAGAGCAGTAGAAGATAATCTAAAATTTTGGAAATGACACCTTGGATTTTACAAGAACCTTGGGTGCTATCTGCTGCCCAGACCTTTGCAGGAGAGAGTTCCCACTGAAGAAGATCCTGACACATGTGCACTTGCATGTGGTCAGGACAAATGACTAAGAAGTGTGCTGTCATATCCTTAAAGATGGCCATAATTAAAAACAAAAAAACAAAACAAAACAAAACAAAAAAAAACGACAAGTGTCCATGAGGGTATAGAGAAGTGGAGTCCTTGTGCAGTGTGGCAGCACTCCTATGGAAATGTGGTAGTTTCTGAAAACATTCAGTAGATTGACCAAGTGACCCAGCAGTTCCATTCCTAGGTAAATACTAAAGGAACTGAAAATGGAACAAGTATCAGCATGATTCACAGTAGCCAAAAGATGGGGAAATGTCCATCAACCGAGGATGGGTAAAGAGAAGGTGGTGAGTTCATTCAGTGGTTATTAATCAACCTGGAGAGGAATGAAGTTCTGACAAGTACCATAGCACAGATGAGCCTTAAGAATTTTATGCTAGGTAAAATAAGCCAGATACAAATGACAGATATAATAGATTTCTGTTTATGTGAAATGTTCCGAACAGATAAATCTGTAGAGGCAAAAATCATTAGCAGTTGCATTTAGGGAAAGGATTAGGGGGAAATGAGTGATAACTACTGGCCACAAAACTGCTTTGGTGGGTGATGAAAATGTTGTGGAGACAGAGATGTGAGGGTTGGTTATACATCATTGTTTGAATGTACCAGATGCCATTGAACTGTTTACTTTTGGAAAAAGTTTATGTGAATTTCACATTAATAATTTTTTTAACAAAGTGGCTGGCATTTTTTACCAAGATAAGTGATGTACTTGGGTGTTATTTATTAACAAGGTGTGCTGGATAGCTTTAGTGTCAACTTGACACATCTGGGTTGAGGGCATTTTTTACCAAGATAAGTGATGTACTTGGGTGTTATTTATTAACAAGGTGTGCTGGATAGCTTTAGTGTCAACTTGACACATCTGGGTTGAGGGAGCCTCAATTGGGGAATTTCCTCCATTGAACTGGCCTGTGGCCATGTCTGTGGGACATCTTCTTGATTGTTGTGTGATGTGGGAGGGCCCAGCCCACTGTAGGTGGTTTCACTCCTGGGCAGGTGGGCCTGTGTTGCATTAAGAAGCAAGCTGAGCAGGGGTCAGGGGAGCAAGCCAGTGAGCAGCATTCCTCCATGGCCTGTGCTCCAGCTCCTGCCTCCAGGTTCCTGCCCTGAGTTCCTACTTTGGGCTCCTGGATGAACTGTGACCCAGGAGATGTAAGATAAAAATAAACCCTTTCCTCCCCAAGTTGGTATTGGTCAGAGTATCTTGTCACAGCAATGGAGACACAAACTAGGACAGAAGGTGACCCATCTTTGAGACCATGTGCTGCCTGGTACAGTAGCCCTTAGCTTCTGGTAACAGCCAGTTAGACATTTGACATTCATGTCTGACTGAAGAATGGGCTTATTTTAATTAATTCATATTAAAAACCTGTTAGCTGGTTGTGGCAACTCATGTTTTTAATCCTAGTCCTCAGTAGGCAGAAACAGGAGGATCATGATTTCAAGACCAGCCTGTTTCAAAAAACCAAGTACTGAGGGACTGGAGAGATGGCTTAGGGGGCAAGAGTGTTTGCTGTGCAAGCATGAGGACTTGAGTTTGAATCTCTCAACACCCATGTCAAAACAAAAAAACAATAGGGCCTGGAGAGATGGCTCAGTAGTTAAAAGCACTGACTGCTTTTGCAGAGGTCTCAGGTTCAGTTCTCAGCACCCACATGGCAGCTAACAACTGTCTGTAATTCCAGTTCCAGGAGATCTCACATCCTCTTCTGGCTGCTGTGGGCATTGCACAACATAAGTATACTTCCATGCATGCAGGCAAAATAGTCAATGCACATAAAATTAAAAAAATAAAAATAAAAACAAAAAACTGGACACGGCTTCTTGTACCTGTGGCCTTAGTATTGGGGGTAGGGTCAGATGAGCTAGCAGATCTAGGAACTTACTGGCCAGCCAGGCTAGCTTCTGATTCAGTGAGAGACCCTATCTTGAGGGAATAGGATATGGAGAGCAATAGAGGAAGACATGACATCCTCCTCTGACCTCCACGTGCACACACAGGCATCATACATACTCATACACACTACATATACAACACACCCCCTCAAAAAAAGAAAAAAAGAAGAACTTGGAATGTAGCATAGTAGATTACTTTTTCTTTCCTTTCTTTTTTTTTTTTTTTTTTTTTTTTTTTAAAAAGGGTAGCCCCAGCTGGGAATGGAAGAAAGATATTTTTTTTTTTTTTCCTTTTTTTTTTTTTTTTTTTTTTTTTTTTGAGACAAGGTCTCCCTGTATATCCCGCTGGCCTAGGACTATGTAGACCAGGCTGGCCTCAGTCTCAGAGATTCCCCTGCCTCTGCCTCCAGAGTGCTGGGATTAAAGGTATGCACCATCATGCCCAGCACAGTTGTAGGTTACTTATCTGGCATATACAGGGCCATGAGTTTGATCCCTTGGGACTACAAAAACTTTTGAGAATTTATGAAACCATTTGCGCATGTTCCTGTAATTTTAAGTTTTGTGAAATTAAAGACAAAGTATTTGTGATGACAAAAAGGACAGGATTTATATTGAATGTTGTTAACATTTACTAGGAACACCTGGATAGCATGGGGCACACCTATTCCAACCCTCACTTGTAGACTTGGCAGTGAACTCCTCCCTCACTCCTTGCAGACAGCAGTGATCCCTCTCCCCTGCTGAACAGACCAGAGCCTTGTCCTGGCCTTCCATTTCCCCCTGTGTCTGTGAAACCGTGGAGTCAGGCATCTGTGTGGACCTGGAAGTGGACTGGAGTCAGGTCTGTGTGGTGTACAGAGACCTGGGAGCAACAACAGCCAATCCTGGTAGTTCTGGGTTGGCCCTCTAGTGCTACTGATGAGTTCGTAGCAGAGGGTAGTTCTGCCTTGCACAACCCAGATTTGGAGGATTTGTGTTTATTTTAAACAGGGATAATAGTGTGTGTTAGAGTTTGTGAGTTCTAACAGTGTGTTATTATACATCTCAAAGATCATTATTGATGGAGGTAAAAAGATTTCTTTTCAGCAGTTAATAGTTCTATAAGCACCTCAGAATCTCTTCTGGAATAGAAAAGCAATGTATTTCCCACTTGGAAGGTTTTTTTACCCCACCAACTTGATAAAAAATAGGGTAGAATTCTCAGCGTTAGCATCTCTGGGGCTTAGTCAGGATCACTCTCTCATAAAAAGTCAGTATCAGGCCAACTGATTGGAATATCTAAGATAGGTTTGTCTTACATTTAAATTTAACTTGGCAGCTCCAGAACAGAAGCCCGTTACTGGTGGTGCTTCCATCATGGGGTGGGTGCTGCCCCTGCTCTTTATCCTGTATACCCTGGGCATCAGAAGTGAAGAGATTTGAGATACTGATGTCATGTCATGATTACAAGCTTTTCTATGGCTTTTCCAAGTTCTGGAAACTTTCTCCACTGCATGTTCCTGCACCTGTCAGTTCATCCTCTTAGATGATAACGTTCTTGAGGACTGACCTCAGGGTCTAGCAGATTGGGTTTAACAGCCCTTTACCCTCTCTGTGAACAGTAAGTGGTTTCATCCCTTCAGAGAGTTATTGAACAAGGTGCGCAAGTACCCACTTTGGCCACTCTGGTAAGAATTTCTTGATGAACTCAGCCAGGGGCCATGAGGGATAACAGCCAGTGTCTCTGGTTCCCTATGTCCCTTTAACCAGAGGCCCCGGGAAATGGTTGTCCTGTGCCCTACCTTGTGTCCTTGTGACAGACAGGCAGCAGCTGGTGCCCTTGGACACCAGCTTTACAAAGATGCCTCTGATGTTCCTCATTACTTTCTTGTTGAAATTCCACTTGGCTTTTGAGTTGCTGTGGTCTTGGCATGAGTTCTGTAGACTTCATTGCTAAGAGCTGCTATCCTAAGATGGGGTCCTTAGAAGATCCTGTCATGAATCAGGCTGTACCTTTCATCTCTCAGGTCCTGCCTCCCCTAAAGGGAACAAGAGATTCGGTATTCTTGGAAGAAAGGTCATTGCCAAGGGAGGTACTTGATTGAGCTGGGCAGATGCAGGCCTATTCATGGTAGAGATGCAGCAGGGTAGGTAGGAAGGCCCAGGCCCAGGTCCTGCTGGAAGGAAGACATCTTTTAGAAAACAATGTCTGCCTAGTAAGTGTGGGCATACATGGTAGGCAGTGTTCTTACTCTGAGGACTAAGACCTACAGGGTCCAGGTCTTCTTAAGTGCCCCCACTCAGGCTCAGAGGGTCCTGTGAGTGACCTCATATACCCACCTGCCTAGACAGCCACCTCCCTTTGAACAGGTCCTGGGCTCAACCTGGGATGTCTGCCCTTCAGTAGGGTCTGCTCGCTCCCTACTAGTTCGGTAGGCTCAATGCATAGTGCTAAGTACTCTTTCCTTAGTGGCTTAGGCTGCCTCCTGCCATACTTGATACAAGTTTCTGTCTTGCTTGTCCTAGGTGAACCTGAGCAAGGTGGGCGAGTATTGGTGGAATGCCATCCTGGAGGGAGAAGAGCCCATCGACATCGACAAGATCAACAAAGAACGCTCCATGGCCACTGTGGATGAGGAAGAACAGGCGGTCCTGGACAGGCTTACGTTTGACTACCACCAGAAGCTGCAGGGCAAGCCCCAGAGCCATGAGCTGGTATGAGCACCATAGTCCTCCTTATGCTATCAGTAAGCAGGCTGTGGTGCTGGTGGGGAGGAGAGCATGTGAATGGGCTAGCTCTGCCTTGCCCTGCTGCAGCACATAGCTTCTCTACTGTGTCCTGCGAAGGAGGCCCACCAGCCCATGTCTCTTGTTTCTACCTGAGATGCACACTGGTATTTCAGTCACGTTTTCATACTTGAACTGAGAATTCTAGTAGCACAACCTTGAGGGTATTTCAAGATGCACCCTGGCCACACTGTTGAGTGTTAACAGCTATCAGTGCCTCATCCGCAGGCAACTTCCCTGGAACCCGGAGGGCCTCCTGGTGAAGAGGGGAGGGCCAGATTGTAGGGCCAACTTAGGTTCTGACTACAGAAGCTAATTCATAGCAAGTAGATGAGTAAAGAAAGTGCTGGGGCTCTGGTGAGGGAGTGTGAAGTCAACAGCTCCTGGGAAAGCAAAAGCCTGACTCTGACCTGTTAGAGGCACAGCCCCACAGGCACTAACTCATGGCAAAGAACATCACCTTTCTTCTTAGCTTAATAATCCTGAGAGTAGCTACTTAAGGAGGAAAAGGCTGCAGTCCAGGCTTCTTTTTACCATCAAATGCCTAGCCACACAGCACTGCAGTTTGGAAACAATGTGATTATGCACATGGACCAAGTGCAGCCGAGATGCGGGGCAGGGGGGTGAGGCAAGGAAGGGATCAGCACTGGGTACAGCCTGCCTTGAGAAAGCTGCTCAGGCTTGCATGTGTTCCCTGTTGTCTCTAAAGGAGCCTTACTTTGTGATTTGTGTGGATTGCCCCATCCTTGCTCTCCAGAGTAGCATGTGTACATTGGGGGCAGGGGTATTTGATATGCTCTGTTGCTGCTGTGGTCTGTCTTCATAGACATGTTCCCTGTCTCTGTGAGGTCAAAAAGTCTATGGAGGCAGTACTGGCATCCTCACCCCTGCCCCCAGGGCATGTAATGAGCTTTCACTATGCATAGGCAGAGAGAGTTAACTGGTTGTGGGCCCCTGCACAGCAGCTCTAGGCAGATGGTCTTTTTTTCACAATAGAAAGTTGAGTTTTTGAGGTCTTAGAACATGTTGAGGGCCTCACAGCAGCTCTAGCAGCAGGGCTGGGGTTTACTACTCTGTACTGGCTCTGCCTGCCCCAGGTCCATTCCTCTATGAGAGAGAATGTTCCTCTCAGCATGGCACCCTCTTTACCTGAGGATGGTGAGGGAAATGTCCTGGAACCTCTCAGGTAGCAACCAGGAAGCTTACAGCCCTTACCTTCGCAGAGACAGTCAGACCTGCTTGGTCACAGCATAATCTAGTCATGTGGGCCTGTGGCCACTGAACAGAAGTCCGTTTGTGAGCCTTAGCCCTGTGGGTGGGACCTTATGAATCTGTTTTGCTGTGTCCAAGATCAGGGCTGTCCACAAAAGGGCTCAGATATATACATGAGACTGCCAGGGAAGAGTGTTTTGACGGGTGAAGATGAATGCAGTTGCCATTATCCTGGGTGGGTTGGGAGGAGGCGCTACCAAGTACCCTCAGAAGTATCTGTGCCACAGGATGCAGAGACCAAGGATGAGTGACTCTTCACACCTTCCCCAGATGCCATGACTGAGTCTTTATTATAGAGAAATACTGTGTGTGTGTGTGTGTGTGTGTAAATTTATATTTATATATATTGTGGTTTGAACTGCCTTTGTGCATTGACCCCTGGTGAGGTCTCCTGTAGACTTTAGCTGTGAGGTATAAGAAAGGTTAGAATGTTCTGCAGCTGTGTTTACCTTGGTTCTCAAGGTCCCTATAGTTGCCAACAATGCAGGATCTGCATGGTGTGTCAGGCTTCTTACTTCCTGTCTCCTTTTCCCTTCCTGTATCCTTCCTCTCCTTGAGCCTTGCACTCATTCTGTCTGTGCCCACCCCACTTTTCTTCCTTTGGTGATGTCCTCTGGCATGACCTTGTCACCCTCCTCAAGGAGAGCTGAGAGAGGGCTGTTCAGTTTGCCTCAGTGAAGGGAGACACAGGTCTGCCTTCAGGATGTTAATCTGATCTTATCCAAAGAATAGTTCAGCCTCGCTTTGCTATCTCAACAATAGTCCTCTGCAAAAAATGTCTGCTCTGTTTCCATCCCTGCAGGTCTGCCACTCAGGACTGGGAACAGGGTAGTAGGTTTCACTCTAGCAAACTGAAGCAGCTTTCAGAAGTTCTGGCCACAAGCTCACATCAGGATCCTCACTGTCAGCCTGGGATGGGCTAGCAAAAAGGGTCAGTAGATGATGAGGATACATGACGTATGTTTGCACCAGTCATATACACATAATAGATGCAGCCTCCCATGTGTCCCTTGCTACCAGGAATCTGTCTCACTGCAAGGGCAAGGCATTGGGGATGCCTTATTTCTTTATGGGGAAGCTGCCCTCCTGGCCCCCAAAACACTGCAGAGACCTGAGTATGGAGGTCTCTACAACAGTGCATAGAAAGCTTGTCCATGGCTGATGTGTGTGACCCAACACTTGGAAACTGAAGGAAGTAAGCAACAACCTAAGAAAGATAGACCCTAGAAGTGGAAAGATCTCTGTTTAAGTCTGAAGCGATTCTGCTTTGTACTTGCCATGGAACCTGGCAGGGGTCCTTGGGGAGATGGGTTTGCTTGCCCAGAAGGGGGCCCCCTATGAATCCTTCAAAGAGGCTAGAGCTGGCAGTGTATGGGTAGAATCCAGTATGATTCCCTCACTGGGCCTAGCCTAATCTTGGATGACCAGGGGCCTCTAGTCATGGTTTCATAGTCATGAGCATACCTCTTAGGGCTGTGTTAACTCAAAAGAAGTGTCCCACCACCTGCCTGATACCAGTACTGAAGCCTCAGCTTCTTTCTAGGCCTTATAAACAACTCACCAGCACACAGGGGCCCTAAGTGGAGGTTCCATATAAAATATCTTTAGCTCCTTTTATTGAACAAAGATGCAGAGCTAGAAAGGTAAGTCCATGCCCTTGTGTCCCCTGATACAGCAGGTTAGCCACATGAGGGATGCCTCAATAGGCAGGGCGTTACATGGATGGTTGAAGTGGCTTCTCCAGGATTACCAGGACTCACTAGTGGAGAGAGAATGGAAATGGGGCCAGGTTCTCCTGTCAGCCTCCATCTGCTGTGCACATTGGTATAGTCACAGTTACTAACATGCTCTGGTACTGATGCCCATTTATGGTGTGAACTCAGAGTTTTCTAAATTTGCCAGAATTTCAAATTGTGCTTCTGATGCCACCAATGCTTTGTATCTTGAAATATTTTAATTTTGAAGTGGTAACACACCTCTTTCTGTTTTAAATTCTTTGATGTCACTGTAAAGTCACCTCTTTCCAATGTCAACAAATGTAATACTCTTCATCTTTTTTCTAGTTAAATTTCTTTGAGCAGGTGTCCATTTAGAAGGGGAATGTGGAATGCACAGGCACCACTGCTGTCTGTACTCAGTTGTGTGTGTTTAGGAATTCTCCAACCTGGCGTGACTCATCTCCTAATAGTCAGTGACTGACATTGCACAGTGGCTGCCAGTATTTCCTATGGGTGAATTTGGTGACACACAGAACTGCCTGATCTCTACCTTTGCCCTGGGGAAGGGCTGAACATTTATCCTGGCATCATGGGCTTCCTATTGTGAGAATAAGCCTACCAGCCTGCCCTTTGCACCCTGGGCTTGCTATAGTGAGTCCCTACTCAGATACCAGATTCCCACAGCTTCTGCTTGCCCTATAGTTGGCTGGGGCTCTGCCTAGGAGCTCAGGGGCTTCTTGCTTGGGTTGTTTGGTTGTCTCTTCTTGCATTTGGTTGAGACTGTACAATCTCTCACTTCCCATGGACAATGGTGGAGGCCAGGACTTTCAGGGGTGCTTGAAAGGGGCTTCCTGCAGACTCTTTGCTCCCCAGCTACTTGGTAGCTGCCACTGTAATACCTTCTAAAGTGGTGGCTGTCAGGTCTTTGATCTGGCACCTGTAGGAAGCTGAGAAGGATACTGATCATTCCTACTATGTGCTAAGTATCTTTAATATGCCTGTTGAGACTTAACAGGTTTAAAAAGAAAAAAGCTCCCTTGTTGAGACTTAACAGGTTTAAAAAGAAAAAAGCTCCCTTGCCAGGAAGGTTAGATTTTGTTTAACAAGCTCTGGTTCTGAGAATCCAGCAGCTTTGCTGCCATTAGGAATTGTCCTCATTTTTCCAGTCTGTCATTTGTGGTAAGGGAAGAGACACTTGTCTTGTGCCCTTGTTCTGTGGGATTGTGTGCAATAGGGACTGTATTGGAGGATAACCTTTGGCCATGCACCTTGTTAGTCTTTTTGGTTTCTCATGGTTGGAAGGAGGGAGAGATCATCCTATCCTTGGATAGGCTTGTGGTGGCAGGTGAGGAAGGCAGATGCTCAGAGGAAGGAGGGCCCACCAGTTTAGGTACAGGTGTTGCCCTCAGGGGCACAGACTTCCCACTGTCCCCTGGCTGTAACCACAGAGTTCTCTGGTCTGCCCCTAACCTTTCCCAATGGCCAGCTAAGTCCACCAGCTCTCATTGTGTCCCCAAGAACTCATGGGGGCATTTCTGACTACCAGGTCCAACAGCTGGACATTTTGAGGTCTCTCCCTCTGCATCATATCCTGAATCAACCCTATATTGTCTGATGATGCATTTCTCAATGACAAGAACTTCTTCCTTGGGAAGGGGGTGCTGGAACACCTCTGTATACCTTAGTCATGTCCACAATGGAGTTGGGGCACCCTCTTTGTACACTTTAATCATCTCCATGGGGACTACTGAAGGCTAATGGGAAAGGGACAGAAGATGAACCATGAAGAGCACCCAGTGTTTTACTGGAAACTGAAGCCAAACTGCTAGAAATTCAGTCTGTGGGGATCACAGTCTTGCCGAGGAATTGGCAGTCACCTGGTGCCTCTCCTGGGCATAAGCTGCTGCAGGACATGAAGTCCTCTGGCCTTTTGATCCTGACAGACAAGTCCCGAGGAAGCAGGCCATCCTGCAGGCAATCTGTTCTGGGAGAAAGCATGCAGTGCCGTGTGATCTCTAATCTCTCTTATTTTCTGTTTGTAGAAAGTCCATGAGATGCTGAAGAAGGGGTGGGATGCTGAAGGTTCTCCTTTCCGAGGCCAACGATTCGACCCAGCCATGTTCAACATCTCCCCAGGGGCTGTGCAGTTTTAATGACCAGAAGGAAAGGAAACCCTCACCACCTGAGAGGTGGAGACCTTGTCCCCCTCACTCCCTGCATGCCAGGGACTACACTCCTCCTGCTTACTCCTAGCGATTCTTTCATGGATGAACCAGGCCTTTCACACTGACCTTGCACCTCCAAACTATTCCAGAGAAGGTGCAGGGCCAGCTGCTACCTGGCAGCCTCTGTGACCAACACTAAATGAAGGTGTTTGAAATGCAGGAGGGACACGTCCCAGCAAACTGGGAGCACATGCTTTGTCTCCACAGCAACTGGCCACTCAGGCAACATTTTCTTCCTCCCTTGCTCTCTGCTTGCTGTTGTTTTGATGCTGTTCTGCTTGCTTGTCTTCTGAGTGGGGGTAGGCAGTTGCTGGGCTCTTAGACAAAGCTAAGTTGAAGTGTGTGGGGTCAGGCATCTGCATGAGGGCAAATGGGGCATGGCTGTGGAGCTGATGCTGGGGCTGCTATTGGACCCTCTCATTACTTGACCTCATCCTGGGTATATTTGTGTGTAGTCTTATCTCTTTGTGAATGCACTTAGCTTGCCTCAGCTTCATAGGCAGAGCCTCAAACTGGAGTCTATTTGCCTGTTCCAGATGTTGGCAGAAGGTTTAGCCTCAGGCCCAGGTGTGGCAGAGACACTCTCTGCCTGCTTGAAATGAACCAAGTCCAACCACACTGCTTGCTTCCTACAAGGCCTTTCTTGTGTATGCTGTGTCAATGCTTGGGGACCCCCCCAGAAGAGATCACAACAGGTTAATGCTCCACTGGCAGAGTTTTGTCAACAACACACTCTAAGCAGCCTTGACCTTGAAAGACACCTCAGGAAGAGAAGTTTTTCCACAGGCTTGAAGTCAACTACAGTCGAGTCCAAGAGATTGATAACTCCCCGTGCCAGTCACCAGACCGTGCCTTGGAGCACAGAGCCTGTGCAGCTGCTGACTGACTCCAGTGGGAGTGGGGAGACCTGACCAAGGGTCAGGGAACCAGGTGCCCTAACCTCTTCGAAGGGGCCTTCCGTGTACCTGTTGCCAGGGAGAGCAGATTGTGGGCCATCCTTCCAGAGGCTTTCTATCAGCCATGTAGACAGGACCTGGTAGGCATTTCTGGTTTACAGTGGTGGCTGGTGCCTCTTGTAAGAAGTACATACTGGGAGTTAATGCTAGGTCTAGACAGGCACACCATTTTGGTTGTCAGGGGAGAGCAAATACCCACTTGGACTGTGAACTGGTGGTTGAACATTGGTCACCAAGTTGGTAAGGTCTCTCTGAAGAGGTTCAGCCTTGGGGAGCAGAACTCTGTCACATTCACCAGATCCTGAGGAAATTTCTGCCAGTTGATCCTGAAGTTCCCATCAAGGTCCTAGGATTTGCACATCCCTGTCCCATGTAAACTGTCCCACCTGGCAAAGGAGGTCTTGTGTGTGGTGTGTGTGTGTGTGTGTGTGTGTGTGTGTGTGTGTGTGTGTGTGTGTCCAAACTTGTCTGTAGTCCTAGTTGACCTCCTCAATGCCTCATCCTGTAGGTAGTCTTCCAGGAGCTATGAAGTGGAGAGCCCTGCATCTTTTTATTTGGGACAGTGCTTCACTTCCATAGTAACTGTCTTCCTTTGGCATGGTTTTCTTTTCTGTGTTGCAAAAAGAGTAGCCAATGCAAGAGTGGCAGCGTTAGGTTTTGGCCTTGTAGCAGGAATCCATGCTCCATAGCTGATCCTTGTGGCATGTTACAGTGCATGGTGTGGTGTGTTGGATTCTGTACCCGCGTGCCTGCATCCCAATGTGGTTCCATCCCAGTGTGACTCTGTCCCAGTGTGGCTCCATCCCAGCAAATCACACAGTTCTCTGCCCTATGGCACTGCCCTGGGCTTGCCCAGCCACTGGAGCTGGCATATTGCCTGTTTTCTCTTTTTAGACACGACAGCCACAGTTTGGCCACTAAGACCCACCAGCTGAGGTCTGAGGAAAGCAGGGTGACTCATCCCCCTTGCCCAGGGTCCCAGGAGAATGGGGTGTCCAGCCTGCAAAGCTGCTCTGGCTCCTTGGTGTTGGTTTGCAATAAATCTGTATTTAAGCAGTTCTGGATCTGTGTGTGACATTTAATGCTAAGACACTTCTCTGAGTTCGTTTTCCTTGATTTCTAGCCATGAGTCCCAGACCCTTGTATGTAGTCAACACCAAAATGAGGAGTTCTTGGGTTTTCCATCTGGCCTATGATTGGGGGAGCACAGTGTGGCTATAGATCTTAATGTCATTCAGACAGGTTCTAGGATTCTGCTGAAGAACTACCTTCAGTCAGTGTTTACTAGGTTCCTGGCCTGTGACTACAACTGCTTCTGCACAGCTTCAAATGCCTATCTTTGTTTGTTACCCAAGCCCTTGGAATACCCAAGCCCACCAAGACAACCCTGCACCTATCTCAGAACCCAGTCAGATCGGGTTCTCCTTAGCTGTGCTCTGCCTTATTCCAGAAAATCTGTCTCTGGCCCTACGCACTCTCAGTAGGCAGGGCCTGTGGGTCTGAAAATTCCCAAATGAATGAAAAACACTAGAATTGTCCAGCTGATTCCTGGGACTAGAAATAAACTCCCAGAAAGGAGAGGCATCTTCAGTGATTGGCCCTCAGAGTACAGGAGGGAGCAGAGGCAGTGTTTTGTGTGGAAATGTGTCCAGGAGGCGTCAGCTGCTGTGCAGAGAACTCACTGGCCAGAACACTGTGCTTGGGGAACAGACCCTCACCCCACCTCAAATCTGCTCCCCCAGCAGGCCAGCTGGCAGCTGCTCAGCCAGGAACGAGATGGCCTGCTTTTGTGAATAAAAACCATGAAGTTGTTAGCACAGAGCCTGGCCAGCCCTTGGTAAGTTCTCTCTTTTGGTCAGGGGAGTAGTCCTGCACAGCTGGGGCCCTAGTGGAAAGCTAGGTGTCCCAGGGGACAAGGATTGTTTGTGGCCAACTGAGGTTGATCAGTGAAGTTCCCTGATGGTCTGGGGAGTAGGTGTCTGAGCCAGCCTACTGCCCAGGAGCGTTTATTAGGCTCTGGTGTATCCTACATGGATATGATCTGAAAGCCCGGGTACCTCCTCCCAGTCCTTATTTAAGCTGTGTACTTCTTAGGTGAGAAGAAAAATTCATAATCTTCCTTTTCAACTGTGACTATTGGCTCAAAGTGGTAAGGTGCTTTTTTAAAAAATTTATTTCTTAAGACTGAAAATTGAACAGTCAGACCTTGTCTTCAGAGGGAGGAGAGGGCCCCAACTTCCCTGAATTCTCCATGTGTCAAGTACTCAGGAGAAAGTTTAGGTCTGCCCTCTATCCCTCCATAGTCAAGTGCCCAAGTCCTCCACTATACACACAGAGGGCCTTGTGCCAGGGAAGGCAGGCTGCTGGCTGTAGTCTCATGGCTCTCTGCTGCCCCCTCAGTGGGGTAGTAAGGGTTGGGTATAGGGGGCAGCAGAGCCCATCACAGGGCCAGCTCACCCTTGGGAATTTCCCATGTCTTTCATTTGATGGCTGAGGGTATGTATAGTCTGCAGAGTAGGGACACAAATCATACCCCAGCCCAGGCTGTGGACATCCCTGTGGGGTCATCCTAGGGTTACTGGATGAACTGGTTGGCAGTTAGCTTTTGCCAGTTGGGAAGAACGTTAAGTGCACTTGGGGAAGCTTTTGTGACTGTTGGCTCTGGGTACCCTCGGGTGTATAAGGACACTCTGAGCTGTGTGGCTTGCAGAAAAATGGGGTTGAGATTGCTTTCCAGGGAAAGCTACTGCCTTAGAAACACTAGCAGGAGAGATGCCTAGATTGGGTGGTGACCTTGCCTAGCCTCCTGCTGCTTCTCAGTCCTAGATTTTGCCAAGAGATGGACAAGGCCTCAGAGCCTTCATGCTAGTCACAAGAGCTAGTGACTTTCCCAAGGTTGTATGGCCTGTGACTGAGCAGAGACCCCTGGCCCAGGCCTCCTGCTTCATCACCTCTGCAGGAAAGGCCATGCATGGTTCCTTGCAGGCTCACAGCTCCTGTTGAGCTCAAGCTAGATTTACAGAGCAAGACTAGCTGCTTTCATGTACAGTCCTGGCTGTGATGCATGATTTGAAGTGCCATGATAAAGGTGAGTAGCAGTTAGGATCACCCAAAACACACCACAGGCCCCAGTCTCAGTGGACAGCTCATCATGAGACTGCCTTAGTATGGCTCTGGTCACCCTCATTCCCCAGCCCAAGCCTGGCACAAGGCAGATCCTCCCTTTGGTCCAAATTGTCATTCATCTAAAACCCTCAACAACCCAGATGTGGGTGCCTGAGTGGTCTCCCCAGCACATGAGTGGTTCAAAGCTAGGCCCAGCCTGTCTCCTTGGCTGGCTCTCCATGTGTAGTAGTGGGCACTCATGTACCCCTAAACTCTAGCGTTGAGAGGTAGTCTGCCCCATGATAGTAAGAGTCACCTTAAGCTTTTGATATCCCTAGGAACTTGAGTTAGCACCAGCCCACAACAAAACATCAAGTGATACAACCCAGAAAATGGATCAGTTTTATCTCCTACTTAAGAGAGCTGTCTACACTTGAAGAGACGTCTTTGTCACCCATTAACTCCATAACTGACTTCCCCTACCCTCAAAATGTGAATATACTCCACATTTCCTTCCAGTGAGCTTGTCCCCCTTCTGCTTACCCACATAAGGGTGTTCCAGGAACCTCATCCTCTAAGCTCCTCTGGTGTATGTCCTCCCTGGGTCCCCTCATCCACATCTCCATGTGTCGACCACTGGGACTTGGTGTCCCACAAGCATCTGACATTGGTCGTGCCAACATACACTGCTCTGCACACTCAGGGCAGAGATAGCTAGAACTGGTGTCTCAGGTTTCTGCTCCTGAGTGGACCAGCAAGATACCGTTTGGGAAATAGGCTTTGATGCTTTTAAAAGATGATTTAGCTGGACCATTTAGTAGCTACAACTCATAAAAGCAAGTCAGATTCAGATGTGTCTTCAACACCTCCTACAAGGCACAGATTCTAGAAGTCCTTTAGGGAAAGGGAGAGTTTAGGTAGAGATCTGTAAAGACCACAGTGGCATGGTTGATTGGGTCTCCTAAATCGAAGACTCATGAGCCAATTTTAAAATGTTTCCCTTGGACTGGGAGATAGATGGCTCTATTGGTAAAATGTTGGCTTTTGCAAACATGAGGACCTGAGTTTAGATTCCCAGCACCCAAGTAAAAAGCCAGGCACAGGCACTGGAGAGAGCTCAGCAGTTAAGAGCACTGATTGTTCTTGCAGAAGACTGGGGTTCGAATCCCAACACCCACATTGCAGATAACAACCGACCACAATACCAGTCCAAGGGATCCACTACCCTCTTCTGTCCTCTATGGGTACTGCACGACATGGGTGCACTTACATACATGCAGGCAATACACCCATAAAATAAAATTAAATAATAAAAGCCAGGCTCAATGGTGCACACCTATACTTCAGTGCCAGGGAGGTGAAAACAGGGATCCCGAGAGCTTGCCAGCTAGCCAGTCTAGCCAAATAGGCTGCAGGCTCGGTGAGAAGTCCTGATCTCAAAAACTAAGGTTGGGGGACGGGGGTGGAGAACAGTTGAGGAAGACACCTCATATCAACCTGTGGTTGCAATGAGAAAGCTCACACAAGAAACCTGTTTCTCTCTCTCTCTCTCTCTCTCTCTCTCTCTCTCTCTCTCTCTCTTCTCTCTCTCTCTCTCTCTCTCTCTCTCTCTCTCTCTCTCTTTCTCTCATTGAAAAGTCATTTAGACAAAATTGCTTTCAATGAACTCCCACTGTAACCCTGCTCTGGAGTTTTCAGTCACACATGTTTCTAAGTAGCACCCTTAGTCTCTATATACCCTTCCTGGACATGCCCCCTGCACTCTAGAGCCCCCTCCTCTTTTAGCTACACTGTGAGTCCAAGAACTTGGTCCCTCCTAAGGCCTCTAGCAGCCCCTGAAGGGGCACATGTTAACCTTTAGAAACCCAAGAAGGTCCTTGGTCCTACATGTTGGTATCCTTTAGACCAGCCATGGAATTTTGGTTTTGTCTTTTTTTCCTTTTTGTTTTTGAAACAGGGACTCACTGTGTAGCCTGGATGACCTGGAGCTCACTATGTAGACTAGGCCTTGAACTCAGAGATCCATCTGCCTTTGCATCTTGGGCACTGGAATTAAAACTAGGGAGTTTTTTGAGGCCATGGGCAAAATGGAAATGGTGGACCCTTGTTCAAAATTGATCAAGAATTTAAAAATCTGTTGTAGCACAGCCTAGCCAAGTGCAGGGCCTGGCAACTGCCACTGGAGGCCTCCAGCGCTAGCCTCTTCTGCTGGTAACAACTCTGTGGTCTGGCTGGGCCTGTGCAAGCGGGCAGCTGCTTTGAGCTGGCTCTGCCACCCCCACCTCACGACCTTATAGCTGTTGGGAATCTTAGGACACCCCCACCCCCCAGTAGCCTTGTCTCTAGCTCAAGAAGACAACCAGAATTTTCCATGATGTCATTATGGCTGCTCAAGTATTTTAAAAATTGTATAAATAAACATCTTTGCCACTTGCCTTCTCTTTCACCCTTGCCTCTGCAAGCTGTCTCTGGTCTCTGCAGCTTCATTCCTGAGGCTTTCTTGAGTGCATACTGGCTTAACCACCTCTTGCTGTTGAGTATTTGAGTTGGTCCAGATTTCTCTCAGTCATTTCCTGCAGGTGGAGTTGTGGAGTCTCACATAGGCCCCTTCGCTATCTCATGACCTTAGTTTTTTTCTTTTTTTCTTTTTTACTTTTTTAATGGTCTTTTTATATTAGTCAGACATCCTTTGATATTTTTTCCAATTATTTATGTGAACTTTAATTGCATTTTTGTTTTGTTTTTGTGTTTTCTTGAGGCAAGGTCTCCCTGTAGCCCAGATGGCCTAGAACTTGCTATGGAGACCAGGCTGGCCTGATTCTCACAGAGATCTGCTTGTCTTTCTGCCTCCCAAGTGCTGGATTTAAATGTATGTGTCACTGTGCCCAGCCCTCTAGTTGCATTTTTATCTAGCATTTTCTTAGAAGCTGAGCATATTATACTGTGACCTATAGGAATATTCTGAATACACATCTAGGTGAGTTCTAAGTACTCTTGAACTTCAAAGTCTGAAGCTCCTCTCCACCCTCTGGCCTTGCTCCCCTCAGGCATGGCAATTCTTGGTGATCACTTCTTTGTTTTCAGATAACTTTGAGCCTAGACAGGGGCTGCATTTTCCTCTACATTTCCTCAGAAACTAGAAACAGGTTAGAGCTGTAATGTGGGCATCGGGAGAGGAGCTACTCCCACCCTTGTTCTGTTCCTAGGGCCCACAGCCTGTCATCCCACAGGGGCCTGTGGCAGTTCCCCTGCCCCCTGGCTTATAGACGAGTGCCCTTCTAAACTACCTCTTGAAATGAGCTTTCTCATCACAGAGCACTAAGTGCTTTGGGTGCTCTAGTTTCTAGCTTCACATCCAGCTTGTGTGAAGTGGGAAGCCCCAACATCCAGCCTGACTGCACCCTGGCTAAGGGGTCCCAGCTGCTGCTGACCCAGCAGAGGGGCTCATCTCACCTGAAGCAGTGCTGGCCCCTCCCGGCTCAGCCTGTGTGATGGCAGTGCACACACTCCTGCTGGGGGTGGGTCCAAGAGAAGACACAGGAGGAAGTATGGTGGGTAGGAGACCCAGCCTTCCATGTCCCACCTGCTCCCTGCCATTTCCCAGGAACATGATACCTTCAGGCTAAGCACCCCACAGTCAGCAAGAGGGTGAGAGGGACTCCTATCTGCACAGTGAGAATCAACACCCTTAGATAAATCAGAGATTGTCATGGGGCAAACCACTGTCCCATATCTGCTCAGCCAGGTACATGGGTATTAGAAATCTCAGTGCAGTGTGGCCAGAGGCCACCAGAAGGCCAACTGGAAGGAACATGGTGAAGGAACCAGCATCATGGGGTGAGTCCACTGAAGCCCCAACAAGCAGTACTAGGTATCTACAGGCAGCACCTGTCCAGCTACTCTGAACTGACCCCTGAGGGGCCACCTCACCCAGAGATCTTGAATATGGGAACAGAGCTTATGCCTGCCACTTGAGAACAGCAGGGGGACAGAGTGGACTACTGAGGACAGAAACTGTTGGTAGGGTACCAGTAGGAATAGGGAGACACATACTCGGGGACAGGGACAGGGACATAGATGGCAGGAGGGATGTAGAGAGAAATATTGACAAAGGAGAACACAGGAGAGGGACACTGCAACAGTAGTGTCAGTTCTGCAGGTTTCATGAAGAGCACAAAGGTGTTCTTAAGATAAACACCCATGTTGGGAGTGGGAGAGATGGCTCAGTGGTTAAAAGCACTGGCTGCTCTTGGAGATGACCTGGGTTAGATTCCCAGCACCCACATGATGGCTAACAACTCTCCTTAACTCCAGTTCCAGGGGAATTGAACATCGTCTTCTGACCTCCACGGGCATCGCAGAACACAGGTGTACCCACACACATGCTGGCAATACACTCATACACATAAAATATTAAAAAATAAGCATGTTTTGTTGGATACTGAGCCATTTGTTTTGAGAAAATTATCACTAGCTTAACCCTCCCTAGTTCCTCTGTGTAAGGTGTAAGCTGATTCCCGAGGAAAGTCACCCTAGCCATTATGTGCTATGCAGTCTGTCCTCATTGCTAATTCTCAGTGGGGTCCTGACTGCAACCTGCCTCATGCCATGTCTGGAGGTGCAAGTCCCCCTCCTCACCAGATGTGCAGCAGACTCCTCACTAGGAGCTGCTCTGAACAACACCCTGAGGTCCTACTCCCCCATTCAGTGACTGATGTAGAAGGTGCCAGAGCTCCAGGGGGCACCTCCTGCACCTTGTGCCCAGTGTTGGTTAGCAGCAGGCCAGATTATTTATAGAAATGGTGGAGGAGGCAGTGTTGCTCTGTGAAGAGAAGACCCTGAGGGCAGTGGGCAGGACAGCAGTGTTGCCACAGGAAAGCATCCTCATACAGAGTCCTTACTGGATGACAGAAGAGCTTGTGACCCATACCAGGGTCCAAAATAAGGTGAGGAGGAAGAAGGAAGTGGGGGAGCCCCCACAGAGAGCAATTGCTTTGAACCTGCCTACCCTCCTGCTGGGAATCACAAAGTTAGACGCTATCCTGTCCTCTGGGGAGGTCACTGGTCTTATCCAACACTGATACCACATGCTGGGATGCACTTGAGGCATCAGTGCTTTGGAGCTGCTGCCCCAAAGCACCCCCAGCCCAGCTACCTCCCATAGCCTGGTACCCTCACTGCACTCCCGCTTCCTCAGAAAGGATGCCTACCAGAGGGTCCAGCAGGGCCTCAGTGCCCAAGCCTGGTGCACAGCCTGCCTCTAACCATGGAGCCACAGACCTGCACAGCCTGTGTGATAAACCTTGATGCTTCAGTGAGCAAACATGTACATCCCACTGGTAGGAAGTGGGCATTCAAACAGCCATGGCCCACTGAACAGCAAAGGGAATTGTGCACTAAAGCTCCCAAACTATACAGGTCATGAGTGGCTGGGTACATGGCTGTAAGGGCTGCCTGAGGGATGGGGCAAGATTTTGAAGGCACTGGTCCTGTGTCAAGTTTATAGAGATCCCTAAGGGCTCCAGCAGGTCAGGAGCTGGACCCAAGGTGGTGGAGCACAGGAAGACAAGGCTCCCTATATAGCTAGGCCCCCAGAGTCCATGCCCTCACTACTGTGCATCCCAGGTCTACTGCTTCCTCCCCTCCTTTCCCTGCCCCAAGTCCCCTCCTGTGCCTTCTCCCCTCCCTAGGACTTCCAGCCTAAACACTTAGCCCTAGGACATGGAAAAGTGGAGGCCTAGGCCATATGACCACAGGGTGGGAGGTGTAGTACAAAGGTGCCCATTAGCCCGAGGTGCTGGGCACCTACTTCAGGCCTGTCTTCAAAGGGTCACCCATGAAACAGCATACCCTTTTCTCCCCATCACTTGCACACCAACTAGGTGGTACACATTTGGGGTGATTTGACTTTTAGGCAAGAGCCAGGGTCCCTACAGGGAGTTGTGGGGGGAGGGGTGCCTGGCCTCCCTGTACTTAACTGAGCTGTGAAGGGACCAGCAATGGAGGAGCCTACATTCAAGAGGCTCCCAGTGGCTCCCTATTGAACCACAAGAAGTCAACAGTCAGGAGCCCCACCAAGCCCCAGGCCTTCACCACTAGGGGCCCAAGGTCTTTCTCCAGTCCCCCCCCCACCCCCCGTGTTCACTCCTCTCCCTGCTTGCTAGACCACAAAACTTCAAGCATTCCTTCATGAGACCCCTAGATCAGGTACCCCTCTTCCCTCTCCCACTCATCTTTGACACATTCCCTCACCTTGGTCATGTTTATTGTAGTAAAGCACACATTCCATAGAACCATTCTCATCATTTTTTTTATTACATATATTGTGTGTGCTTGCATGGAGGTCAGAGGACAACCTGATTGGAGTTGGCTATCTTTCCACCATGTGGATCCCAGGGCTCAAACTCAGCCTTGGCAGTAGATACCTTTACCTGCCGAGCCACCTTGCCTGCCCCTTTTTTTTTTTTTTTTTTTTTTTGACTTTTTGAGAAAGGGTTTCCCTGTAGCCCCAGCTGTCCTGGAACTCACTGTGTAGACCAGGCTGGCCTTGAACTCACAGACATCTGCCTGCCTCTGCCTCCCAAGTGCTGGGATTAAAGGCATGTGCCACTATGCCCAGCCATTGTCACCATTTTTAAGTATACAGTTCATTGCCGTTAAGTACATTCACATGGTGGTACAGCCATCACCACCCAGAACTTTTAAAAACATTAAACTTTAATTTGTTGCTGGCATTGAATAAATGAGATTTCACAAGAGGCCTTTTTCTAGGCTCTTGAAAAGTTAGGAGCCCAGGTTGGGTTGTCCTGGTGGGTCCCACTATAAAGGCAGATGGCAGGGCACACAACCACAGCTCCCCTGCAGATGCTCAAGGCAGGGGCAGTGGCGCTGTGGATCTGCAGCCAGCCTGGTCAATCTAGCCAAAGCACAGAAGTGGGAAGAACTAGAGGGCCAGTGTGAGGACATTTGGGTCAAAAGGGTCAACAGGGTCAAGCCTTCCTGAAGACAGCCATGGAGAATCTACGGGCAGGATTGTGAGAGTGTGGGCTACAGGATAGGGCCTGGAATAGCCAGCTGAGAGTGGACAGTGGGGAGGAGGGGCTGGGTAGGAGGCCTAGCAGGAGGAAGACCTGTCTTGGAGTCTTCATCCAGAAAAGTCAAAGATGCCCAGGATGAAGTGGCTCACTAGACCTCGCTTTCACAGCCTACCAAGATTACCTCTCTCACATAGTTACCTTTCATATGTGGCCAAAAATAAGCCTAGATGGGATTCATTTTCAACATATTTGAATTAATTGCAGAAGCACAGGTAGTTGTAAAGACACACTGTAGTCTTCTCAATGCAAACAGCTTGTGAAGTCACAGTACAAGGTCAAAACCTTAGAGCATATTCAAATCCCACTAATTTGTGTGTGTGTGTGTGTGTGGGTGTGTGTATGTGTGTGTAGCTGCATGTAATTTCATACAACTCCACATAAGGGTTGCCAAAATCAATATGGAAGTGTTTGGTGACATGTTGATTCTTCATAGGTACCCCTGTCTCTAACCTCATGTGTTCTCCTTCACTGTAGTTACACTATTTCATGCATGTTCATATGGTATTATCTTTTTGAGGCTGGCTTTTCCACTCATCGGAGTTTCTTTGGGCTTTATCCAAGTTGCTCTGTGCTTTGTGGTTCATTCCTTTTTCTCACTAAGCAGTATGCTAGAGCATAACTGTGCCAAAGCACCAGTTTAACCATCCACCCATCAAAGGACATTTGGGTAGAACTGTTCTGAGGCAGAAGAGAAAGGTAGGAAAATTGTACAGACATGGAAAGAGAAAGAAGGCCCCTTTCCCTGGAGTCTCGTTGAAGCCTCTCACCAGCTGAGGATCAAGAATTCCACACATTTAACATTTGCTTAAGTCCTTTCTTCTTTCCTAGCTCTAAACTTGCAGTTTTCTAGAAATCTCACCAGAAACCCCATTTACACTATGTCCTAGTTTGTTTCTTCATTGCTGTGACAAGATACTCTGACCAATACCAACTTGGGAGGAAAGAGTTTATTCATCTTACATCTCCCAGGTCACAGTTCATCAGGGAGCCCAAGATAGGAACTCAGGGCAGGAACCTGGAGGCAGGAGCTGGAGCACAGGCCATGGAGGAACGCTGCTTACTGACTTGCTCCCCTGACCCCTGCTCAGCCTGCTTTCTTATGCAACACAGGCCCACCTGCCCAGGGGTGGCACCATCCACAGTGGGCTGGGCCCTCCCACATCACTCAACAATCAAGAAGATGCCCCACAGACATGGCCACAGGCCAGTTCAATGGAGGCAGTTCCGCAATTGAGGCTCCTTCAACCCAGGTGTGTCAAGTTGACACTAAAGCTATCCAACACACACTAAAAGATAGGCTCTAAATCCCCTGTGCAGCCCTAGTGTCTCATGGTTTGACTTTACTAGATTACAAACCTCCAGAGCCACTTTATAATCTCACTTATTAAAAGAGAGAATAGGGCTGGGTGTGATGGCACAGGCCTTTAATTCCAGCACTTGGGAGGCAGAGGCAGGTGGAGCTCTCTGAGTTCCAGGCCAGCGGGGGGCTACAGGAAGACCCTGTAGAAAAGACCAATAAAAAGGGGAGAGAGAACAGGAGAAACAAAGTTTCTTAGCAACTCTGAGATGTGACTTGAATCACACCTTGGTATATATGGCTAATGCTAAGACATGTGATTGCTTCTGTCTTAAGCAGCCCCCACTCACATTTGGAGATGTCTTCATCTTTTCCTAAGTGTCTCTTTTAACTCCCATGCTTAAAATCTGTGTTTAAAAAAATATCTTTTGCCAGGCGTGGTGGTGCATGCCTTTAATCCCAGCACTCGGGAGGCAGAGGCAGGCGGATCTCTGAGTTCAAGGCCAGCTAGTGAGTTCCATGATTTGCTTTTCACACACACACACACACACACACACACACACACACACACATATAATCTTTTGCCAGGTGTTGTTGCACATGCCTTTAATCCTAGCACACAGAGGCAGAAACAGGCGAAGCTCTCTGAGTACAAGGACAGCCAGGGCTACATAGTAAGACCCTGTCTCAAGAAAAAAGTCTTTTAATCGGTTGCAACTTTTGGGACTGGAAATAATGGCTCAATGCCATGCAAGCATGAAGACCTGAATTCAGATCCCCAGCATCCACTTAGAAAGCCAAGCACAGCAGCACACACCTATAATCCAGGAACTGGGGAGGCAGAGATTTGTTGGCCAATTGGTGAGTTCCAGGTCCAGTCCCCAAAAATAAAGTAGAGAGACCTTGATTCCCCTTCAGACTGAGTAACTCCATTCTCACTCCCCAACCTGTCCCCAGGGGGCCTTGGGCCTAGGCCCCTTTTGGCTCTTCCCACCTCAGATCTCTGGACTAGCTTCCTAACTCAGAACCTGCCCACTGCATTCTGATCTTCTACATCCAGATTGGTTCAGTTTTCCAGCTTAGTTTGTTAGACCCTCCAAATGCTGTCCCCACCCTACCTTGCCCTTGGCCTCCTGATCTGCCTGCCACATACCTGCCTACTACCCTGCTAAGAAATGGAAACAACCTAAATGTCCCTCAGCTGAGGAATGGATAATGAAAATGTGCATTTACACAATGGAGTTCTACTCAGCAATAAGAAAAGATGAAATCATGAAATTTGCAGGTAAAGAGATGGAACTAAAAGCTGTTATACTAAGTGAAGTAACACAGACTCAGAAAAACAAGCAACATATGTTCTCCCTCATTTGTTGATCTTAATACTCTTATATGTGAGTATATATCCTGATATAACGGCAGGAAAATGGAAAGGAACTATGAAAGTAAAAGAAAGTGCCCGAGATAGGGATAGTAGAAAACAGATGTTACCAAGGGAGAAATGGAGAAAATGGGGGTATTCAACTGGGAAGGGAGGAGGGAAGGACATACAAAGAACCATGGGGGCAAAGGGGAAGAAGGAACTCAAAAGAGGGGAGATGATAGGAGACAGCTATTATCAAGAGGAAAATGGGGAAATGGGGTACTTTAACTGGAGAGGGAGAGATAAAGCTTAGGTGGTATGGAAAGCCAGAGGGAATGTACTAACTAAAAGAAACCCTGAAAAATACACACAAAATATCTGAATATGAGTGCATGTGTATACCTGGAGGCTGTATAACAAGAAACATTGCCAGACAGGAGAAACCTCCCTTCCAGTTGTTGCTCAGTGTATGCTATTGCCACAGCCCTTGATTGCCTCCCAGAACTTGAAGGTAAGATGCTATTACTGAAGACAAGACACACTTCAAACACAGGACTTGGAGCAGTGGAGCTGGAACTGACTTGGAAGCCTCCTCCCTACCTCTCATAGTTCTGGAGGGTACTATGTAAGCTGCTAAGGGAGAAAAACAACCAATGGTCCAACCCAGCTCTAAAGCCTAATAACCACAATGGGTGGCACAGCAAACTATCTCTTTTGGTGCAGTAGTGGCACTTTTATCTAGAAGGTAATCAACAGTTGTTTAATTAAATTTCCAGCCCTCTTAATGAGAGGAAACTCATGGGTGGCACTGAAAATATAGCCAAATACTCATGACTGGAGATGTCATAGATCCTAGAGAAAATCCTATCTCTGTCATATCTCTAGACAAATGAAATTTCTTACTGTATGCTAAATATGGATCCTTATATTTACAGACAAGTATATCTTTCACCTCTTATCAAAGAAGCTTTTTTTTTTGTAACAGATGGAGGCTATTACAGAGTTCCATAACTGGTCATACACAGAGAATATATGTGTGAGAGATACCCAGCCCTAAGTGACACATCTACAGTAGAACCTCTACATCTAAGGCTCATGGAACATAGCAGAATGGGGAAGAGAGAATACAAATACATCCCTAAACTCTTACCAGTGAAGCTTCCTCATAAAACAGAGTGCAATGCACACAGAAGACCAGAACTGGCCAAGGTGTAAAGAATAAGAGACTACGCTGGGCATGGTGCCGCACACCTTTAATCCCAGCACTTGGGAGGCAGAGGCAGGCAGACCTTTGTGAGTTCGAGGCCAGCCTGGTCTACATAGTGAGTTCCAGGACAGCTAGGCTACAGGGAGACCCTGTCTCAAAAAGAAAAAAAAAAAGACTGCAGAGTGTGTGTCCTTGGATAGGACTCCTATATTAAACATCACCCACTCGTGGCTCAGGGACTGTTGCAGAAGATGGGGCAGAAAAATTATAAGAGCCGGGGTTGGTGCATGAACATAAGGAAACAGAGGCTTTCAGGCTTCTGGGAATTTGCTCATATGAACTTGCAACAATGGTGACAGCATGCACAAGACCCATGCTGATTCAATCAGACAAAAACCCAGCATAGAACTAGAGAAATAGGCAGCAGGCCTCAACTTTAGCTGAGGAACTATTGGCAACTGATTACTGCTGGGTGAGGGAGAGTTGATCTTCAAGGAAGTGACTCCGAATAAGCTGAGTAGACTCCAGTGGATGAACTTGCACTGAGGGATATCTGAGTACAAATGCTTGACCTGATAAGCCTTAACATATATGACAGAATACATGAAATCTGGTAGGGGGTGATGGGTGCTGGTGGGGAGGGGGTTTATTTAAGATCTATTATATGAGATACACAAAAACTCAATAATATATATCAAAAATAAATATGTCCTAAAATAAATAAGGTAGAGAGGGCTAGAGGAAGATACTTGACCTCTGCCACCACATGCACACTCATGTGCACCTGCACACATACAGATGAACACATGCACTATAATAACAAAACATTTTATTAAATTACAACCTTCTTTGAAAAGCACTCATGTTTTGGGGTCTGCTTTATTCATTCCCTCAGAACCTTTGTCAGGTAGGGGGAAATCAAGGTTATAGATAGAACTGAGGTTGCTGTACAGTTGATACCAAACAACAGATTATTCTAGATTCTTTGATTCCAAAATAATCATCAGGGTCTGTAAATGCAGAAGAGGGTAACAGAAGAGTCAAAAAGACCTGCCATGAGATACTTGACCTGATGTTGTGGATGCATGGTGGCCATAAACTTTGAGAGACCCATTTTGGATTTCTGACTTCCTGGATTGTGGAATAAATCTATGCTCTTGTAAATTGCTAACTTTGTTATCATTCATTACAGTAGTAATTGAAAGTACTTTATTTTATCCCTTCTAATAGGTATGTGGAGGCATCTTCTCCTGATTTAATTTGCATGTCTCCAATGACTAGTGATTTCAAGCATTGAACATCTTTTCATGTGCTTTCTGAATCCCTTGGTTTTATTTTTTTAATTATTTTTGTGTATACATGTACTGCCTGCATGTAGGTAAGTGTACCCGTGTCGTGCAATGCCTGTGGAGGACAGAAGAGGCTGTCGGATCCCCTGAAACTGGAGTTACGGACAGTTGTTAGCTGCCATGTGGGTACTGGGATTCGAACTCGGGTCTTCTGCAGGAACAGCCAGTGTTCCCAACCGCTGAGCCATCTCTTCAGCCTCCCGCCCCTTTTTCGTTTGTTTTTAATGTTGTTTTAAGCTTTATACATTCCAGATAAAAGTCATTTGCCAGATATGTGACCCACACCACTTCCTCATGGTTCCTTTTATGACTATGTATTTTTATGCCACAGCAGTTAACATAAAAGACTTCTATGTCCCCAAAAAGTCTGGTGCTCTTCTCCCCACTCTCAGGCCAGCATCCATGCTGCAGCAGTTGACACAAGCTAGTGTCCTCTAGTTCCGCTCGGTTCCTGTGTTGTCCACCTGGACATAGCATTCAACCACACAGATTGAGAACTTGGTCCCTAAGACTGTCCTCACTTCAGATGTCAATCATGAGCCCTAGGGCTTTTTCACCTGTGCTTGTGAACCATCAGCTATAAATTGGGGTTCCCAGAATTCCTTCCTCAGGCCCAGTTAATTTGCTTATAGAATTCAGGGAAACTCCTGTGTACTCTAAAGACTCTAACAAGATGCAGGTGAAGAGTTGCATAAGGAAAGGTATGTGAAAGGGACCTCGAGTGACCAGGTCCTCCTTGAGTGTCCCACCATCTGGAAACTTCCACATCTAGCTATCCAGAAACCTCGAACCATGTTCTTCTGGGGTTTGATGGAGGCATGGTCGATTAAATCATTACTCATTGGTGGTCAATGTAACCTTCAGCCTTTCCTGTCCTGGGGGTTTGGCAGTCAGGGCTAAAAGTCCGAGTCTTCTAATCCTGCCTTGTTCTTTGCAGTGGCCAGCCCCCATCCTTAAGCTACCCGGGACACCCCAGCCACAACTCATTTCATTACCATATACGACACTATCACTCCTACCGGTTCCAAGGATTTTTGGAATCTTCATGCCAAGAATCTGTAAGGAGTCCAAATATATGTTTCACAACAGCATAGTGGTTAGTAATTCATCTTTTTAACATAGTCTTTCTATCCTTTTTACATCGTTTTTCTCAGAGCAAAAGTTTTTAATGTTGATGAGATCCAGTGTTTTGAAATTTCCATTTATGAATCAGGCTTCTGGTGTCAAGTCTAAAAAAATCTTTGCCTTATCCTAGATCTCAAAGACTTTCTCCTACGTTTTTCTAGAAGTTTTATAGTTTGTGTTTTACATTTAAATCCACAATACATTTTGAGTCAATTTGTATTAAAAAAAGTGAGGATTTTGTTTTACAGGGCTTTTTGTTGGGGGGGGGATGGCTATTTCCCATAACGTGCAGTCGCTTCAGCACTATTTGTTGAAAGGACTATCTTTCCTCCATTGACTTGCTATGTTCCTTTTCAAAAGTGAATTGAGGGATTGGGAAGATGGCTCAGCAGGTAAAAATGGTTGTTGCCAAATCCTCTGACCTGATTTCGATCCCCAGGATCCACATGGTGGAAGGAGAGAATGAACTCCTTCAAGTTGTCCTCTAACCTCCACATGTGTGCATACATGTGCACCCCCACCACACATGAATAAACTAATAAATTTAGTTAATAAAATTAAGTTTTAAAAGTGAATTGAGGGTGTGGTTTTGTTATCGGCATGGATCAGAGTCCTGAGGGGCATCCTCTGAGAGTTCCGGGATCTTGTTTCCCAGAACAAACAATTGAGATAAGAATGAGACAGTCTATTAAGAAAGGGAAAGGCGTGGCCAGAGATGAAAGTGAGGTAGAGAGCTGGGACAGGTCTGAGACTCAAAAGCCCCACCTCCAGAGCCATGACTTTTTATAGGTCATTTACATAGGGCCACCTTCTCTTGTGTTTTTCTCTCACCTGTTCTGTCCTTTATGTGTCTTTCTGGCAACTGACTTCTTTTCTATGTTCATCTTGATGCCTTTCTTTCTCTCTGCCCTCCTCTCCTGTCACAGTGGGGTGCCTATGCTTCTTGGGAGGATCACTTGACTATGTGAGTCCAAGAGTTTGAGACCAGCCTAGGCAACATAGTGAGACACTCATCTCAAAAAGAGAAGGAGGAGGGCGGAAGGAGGTGGGGAGAGGAGGAGGAGGACTAGAGGGAGGAGTTGGGGGTATTGGGCATATTTTTGAGGTCTGCATTCCATTCCATTCTTCTGTGTTTATCATCCCACCAGTCCACAGTCTTGATTATGTGGCTCTATTGTGGTGTTTTTGGGTTTGTTTGTTTTTTTTTTGTCTTTTTGAGACAGAGTCTCTCTGCAGCCCCAGCTGGCCTGGAACTCCCTATGTAGACCAGATTGGCCTCGAACTCACAGACCTGCCTGCCTCTGCCTCCCAAGTGCTGGGATGAAAGGTGTGCACCACCACACCCAGCTTGTGTGGCTGGCTCTATTGGAAGCCACAATCATGAACCTTTTTTTTTCCCCCCCTCTTGATGTTTCTTTTGCTTATTGTAGGCTCTTTCTGTATAAATTTTGGAATTTTAGAAAAAAACTTGTTGGGTTGTGTTTTTTCAAGGCAGGATCTTGCTATGCAGCCCAAGCTGGAACTGAACTCACAAGCCTCCTGCTTCACCCTGCTAGGTGCTGTGTTATGCCCAGCACCTGTAGAATTTCTAATATGAATTGCATTAAGCCTTTAGATCAATTTAGAAGGTTTGGCCTCTGCTATGTTGAGTCTTCTAATCCATGAGCATAGATGTCTTCAAGTATTTAAGTCTTTGATTTATTTCATTATCATTTTATAATTTCTATCGCATGTTCTGTATGTTTGTTAGATTTATGCCTAGTTATAAATGATATATATTGATTTTAGTGTTTACTGTTAGTATACAGAAATAAAATAAACTTTCATGTGTTGACCTTATTAAAGTCCCGAGTTGTAGGAAATTCTTTTGTTGCAGTGGCTAGAATTTCAAGTATTATGTTGGAAAGGAGATGGGAGCAGATCTCCTTCACTTTTCCAGAACTTGGAGGTAAATTATCCAGTCTGTCACTATTAGGTACAATTTTTGGTAGATGTTCTTTTTTAGGTGGAAGAAATTAACCTCTTCCTATTTGCTAAGCCCAAAGGCCTAGACCTTAATGTAGCAATGTTCAGAAGTGGTGCTTTTTGGAAGGGATTGGATCATGAAGCCTCTGGCCATATCAGTGGATTAATCCTCTGGTGAAGTTATAATTTGATAAGCTATTGAGAGGTGAAAGAAACAGAAGGTGGGACTGTGGAAGGGGGAAGGTCTTCAGGGCGTGTGATTGAATGCTAAATATTGCCTCAGGCCTCTTCATGTACCTTTCTCCTCTTTCCTTCTTTCTCTGTTTCCCCCTCCTCTATCCCTCTCCCTCTCTGCTTCCTGACTGCCATGAGGTAAACAGCTTTGTTTTACCACATACTGCCCTCCATGATGTTCTACCTCACCATGACCCAGAAACAATGAAGCCAAGTGACCATGGATTGAAACCTTGGAAACCTTGAGCCAAAATAAATCCTTCCTTGGGTATTTTGTCACAGTGATGGGAATCTCTTCACACATGTGCACACATACATACCTTCTTGGTAGTTTTTTTTTGTTGTTGTTTTGTTTTGTTTTTAATAGGATTTCACCGTGTTCCCCAGGCTTGTTTCAAATGACCAAACTTAAGCAATCGTGATTCCTGCCTCAGTCTCCCAGGTTGCTGCACCATTATGCCTGGTGGATTGATCTTTGTGTCTATTTCACCCCAAGTGATTTTCTTTACTCTGAAATTACTTTATCTCATGTTAATATAGCCATTCCTGCTTATATTAATAAAATTTATTTTTACTAATATTTATAAATGATGTCTTTTTTCCTTCATTTACTTTCAGCATATGTGTTTGAAGTGGGTTTCTTATAGTTATTCATTTGTTTTGTTGTTTTAGTGTGTTATTTTTTTAATATAGCTTGTCAGTCTCTGTCTTAATTGGGATATTTAGAGTGCATACTTTTAATGATTCATGTTAGGTATTCATCTGCCTTTTTAAGTTTTGTCTTCTGTTTGTTTCCTTTACTTCTTATTCTTCTGTTTCTTTTTTCTTGATTTCCTTAGATATCTTGAGCTACTTTGACAATTCCATTTTGGTTTTGTATTGCTCAGGGTCTTGTATTGTTTTTGTGTATTGCTTTCTGTAACTCCCTCAGTGATTGCTCTAGGTGTTGTCAGTACTGTCATTTTCAGTGAGTGTAGAAACCATAATTCAATTAATGTTCTTTTTTCCTCTCAGATTTAAAAATCTAATTGTTGAAGGATTTCTTCCACATCGAGGAACCACATCAGATAGTATTGGAATTTTTGTTTTGGCTGTAAAATAAGACTAGAGAAATTCATGAAGTAAAGAATGGTCTGTCTGGTTTATGGTATTGTTACTCTTTCTTTCTGTATTGAAGGTACTACCTGGGTTGCCCTTTTGCTTGTTTGGAAAGCTCCCTCTAGCCACACCTCCAGGTTTGGAATGCTCCCAACAGATCACCCTCTTCATCAGGGATGGCTTTCCTCCAAATTCCTGAAGGGTAACTTTGCTGGATATAGAATTTTGGGGAGAGTTCTTTCCTTTTCAGAAGTTGAAAAACATGCTTCTCAACTCACTCTGGCTGCCATGGTTTCAGGTTGTCATTTAGGTTGGTGTTCCTCTCTCCATCACAGTCTAACTTCTCTTTGTCTGCTTTCATTTTTTTCCTTTGTTTCTAGTTTTCAGAAGTTCAATTATGTGTTGTGGTGTGAACTGACTGGGGTTTATATTAGTTGGAATTTGACCAGCTTCTTCTTCTTGTTTGTTTTTGAGACAGGGTCCCCTGTAGCCCCAGCTGGCCTAGCACTTGCTTTGTAGATCAGGCTGCCCTCGATCTCATAGAGATCTGCCTGCCTCCCCCTCCCAAGCGTTGGGATTAAAGTCATGTGCTACCATACCCAAATTGATCAACTTCTTAAAACTGTGGGTTTGTCTTTTGTGAAAATTGGGGTGTTTTCAAACATTATCTCTTTGGATGTTTTTTCATCCCCACGCTCTCTCTTTCCCCTTCAGGAACTCTGGTGATATCAATGTTAGATCTTTTGTTTTTTTCTCATAGATTTCTGAGACTTTGTTCCTTTATTTTTCCAGTCTCTTTTCTCTTTTGTTCATAATGAGTAAATTCCATTGATCTGTCTTCAAGTTTATTGACTCTCTACTCTATCGATAACAGTCTACATCTACTAGTGAGTCCATTCAGCAAGGCTTTAAAGTCAGTTACTGTATTTTTAAGTTTTATAATTTTCATGTCATTCTTTTCATAAAGAATCAACTTAGAAAATGTTTCACTGAGATTTTTATTTCTATATTTCAAGACAATGTGATTGTTTATTGTAGCCTTTTAATGATGGCAGCTTTAATCTTTGTGAGATAATTCCATCATCTAATCCATCCTGGCATCAGTTGATTGCATCTTCTTTTTTCTTCTTCTTTTTTTTGGGGGGGGTTGAGACAGGATCTCCCTACTGTAGCCCCAGCTGGCCTGGCACTCACTATGTAGACTAGGTTGGCTTTGAATTCACAGAGATCCTCCTGCCTTTGCCTCCCGAGTGCTGGGACCAAAGGCATGCACCACCATACCTGGCCTTCTTTCTTTTTTAAAATTTATTTTTATTTTATGTGTATGAGTGTTATGCCTGCATGTGTGTAAGTGCACCCATCTCCCCAGTCCCCATTGTGTCTTCTTAAGTGGTGGCTTTCCTGGTTCTTGATATGTGAATGGTCTTAGTTTCTATCCTGGACGCTTTGAAGATTACATTAAGGAACTCTCACTTCTATTTAGGTTATTTTAGCAGGTGGCCATCCTTTTTAGGTTTAACCTAAGGATCTGGACTACTTTTGTGAGATGCAATTCCACTGAAATCAAAGTTATCAGAGACCCTGCACTACAGCTGAGGTGGTACTGCCTGCCAGGCTGGAGGTCCCTCCACTGGGCCTGAGCTCCTGTGGTGCTTGGCGGAGAACAAGGAGACAGATTGTACTGACTGTCCCCTCCCTTCAGTGTCCTTGCAGAACACAGAGTCCTAGGTCTGTTGGGGTTCTGTGCCCAGTCTTTTGGCAAGGTGCAGATTCTCCTGTGGTTCACTCATTCTGTCTACTCCTGCAGACAGCATTGTGGAGTGCTCTGTGCTTGATTTGAGCATGTGGGATGTCACCCTGGTGACTTGCTACAAGTGGAGTCCCTTGGTCCTAGCCAGTCTTCCTTCTCTTCAGCTCTCAGGGTTCCTTTGTGTATGTCTGATGAATGATGTCCAAGGAGGGAGGACCAGAGAAAAGTGAGTCTGCACCATCTTGCTCTCACACCGGAAGTCTGGTTTGGAGACATTTCACCATTAGCATATTTTCTCTGCTGGAGATGGCAGTTGTGGGCTGCAGTTCACACAGAAGGCACCAGAGCTTTAGGCTGCCAAAAGGCTCTTGTCATTGTGAAGGCTGGTGAGAGGGCATGCCTCCCAGTGTGTGCCCAGGGGAGAGAGGAATCCCCATTCCCACAGAACACCCTGTCTGGTAGGCCACAGAGTTCCAGGGACTATTGGAATAGCATGAAAAGTGCAAAAGCCCTAGAGAGGGGAGAGAGAAGGATGAGAAAAAGAAAGGGTAGGCAGCAAAGAGAAGAGGAAAGACTAACTTGGGCCACTGAACCCTGGACTCTGGTACTTCCTCATGGACCCAGTGTAGACCTTCCCTCTGGAGGCTCTCAGCCTCCACCCCATACCCGTGGATCAAAAGCCTCTACAGCAAGAAGGCAAGGCAGAGCTGGGCATGGGGCCGGCAGGGATTTGTGGGGGGCAGTCCCCAGGTGAAACAGAGGGAGCAGCACTCTGAGAAGCAGGAGGTGGCCGTTCTCAGTCGTTCCCATCCCTGGGATAAAAATACCAGCTTGCAAAATCAGCTGCTAATCTTGTTGCTAGGTAGAGTTCAGCCCCTGAATTGCTATTCTGTGCTAAGTTTGGCTGAACAGCTTTTCCCGGGAATCAGACTCTCCGCCTGCTGGCTCTGGGCCCCTGGAGGAGGCACAAGAAGGCAGGCATTTGGCTGTTGCTTTATGGGGGATAGCCTGGTTATTATCAGCCCTCCCACCCCTGAGGCCACATAGACAGACATGGAAAACAGAAAGACACAGGTCCCACCTGAACTATAAAAGGGAAGCTGCAGCCTGTAGAAAAGGACAGGGTCTTGGGCTAGCAAAGCTGCCTTCAACAGTCTGGGACAACTGTGGAGGAGGCCCTGCCTCACAGAGGCTCTAGAAAGACACACAGTACATAGGGAGCTGGTCAAGGGAGGTTGTGGGCTGGCTGACACCATGATGAGCACTCTGGGAAAGCATGTACTTTGGCAGAGGGACAAAGCATCATGCAGCTCTGGACACATGCAGGAACTCTGCCAGAGAAAACTGCCCCTGTCCCCCTTCACTGCCCTCTGCACAGTATCTAACCTTTGAGGTGGCTTTGATCAAGGTGAAGAGAGGATGATGCATGGCCCATCCCACTGAGCAGCTGGATGAGGGGACAGGGAAAACTGGTGGGGAGCCCTGAGGGACTGTGCTTCCCACTGAGTTCTATGAGGGACCCAGGGAGGGGGTTATACGAGGGTCAAGTGCTCACAGGAGCATCTAAGGACTGAACTTAAAACACCAAGCAAGGAGCTGGAGAGATGGCTTAGTGGTTAAGAGCACTGGCTGCTCTTGCTAGAGGACCCAGGTTTGATTCCCAGCACCCGCATGAAGGCTAACAACCATCTGTAACTCCAGTTCCAAGGGAATCTGATGTCCTCTTCTGACCTCTGCGGGCATTGCAGGACACAGGTGCATGCACTTACATGTAGACAATACACTCATGCACATAAAAGTAATAAAAAATATTTTTAAAAAGAGTGTGTATTGGGGCTGGAGAGATGGCTCAGCGGTTAAGAACACTGGTTGTTCTTGCAGAAG
>NW_008339436.1:844496-858225 GCF_000622305.1 Nannospalax galili | reverse complement strand
GTATTGGGGCTGGAGAGATGGCTCAGCGGTTAAGAACACTGGTTGTTCTTGCAGAAGACCCGGGTTCGAATCCCAGCACCCACATGGCAGCTAACAACTGTAACTCCATTCCCAGGTGATCCGACAGCCTCTTCTGACCTCCATCGGCATCGCACGATATGGGTGCACTTACCTACATTCAGGCAATAGACAAACACACATAAAATAAAAATAATAAAAATTTTTTTAAAAGAGTGTGTATCATTCTTGTGAAGGACCCACATCACACAGCTCACAACTGCCTGTAGCTCTACTTCTAGAGGATCTGATGTCTCCACGGAGACCTATACCCATGTGTACATATCTACACACACAAACATACCCATAATTAAAAATAAAAATTTTAAAAACCCCACAGCCTGTGATGGTCGCTGAACTCAATGAAGAGCTGTGAATGGCAAGAGGGATGGTCATAGGGCTGCTCAGGCCTCTCAGAGTCTCAGAGCTTATGGCCGGGAAGGGCAGTGCCAGCTCCCTTCAGATCTTGGGATCTGCCTTCACTTCTTTGGTGGGAAGCAAGAAGCCAGAGAGGCCTCACGGCCTTGGGGCCTTGGGAGGGGCCCAAGATTCCCAGCTGTGTCCATGGAGGGTCTGTGCAACAGTATTACCAGCCAGACTGTCCAACTCAGGGCCTTGGTCACACTCCTGGGTGCCACCCCCAGTACTCACCATGACCTGCTATTGTCAGTGTCTTCTGCCCAGGAAGGCTACCAGGATACCTTAACTGCTATCCTCTTTCAGTGCCCGTGGGAAGATGCTAAACCCCTTCCCCACCACCCTCCATCCTCCAAGGACAGGAACATGGTGGTTCCTTATGATTCTTAGAGTCAGAAAATCATGCTGTGCTTCACAGAGAGAGCTCTGGTTCCCATGTACAGCTAACCTCCTACCATCCACAGTGAAGCCTCATGGCACCAGACAGTGAAATTGGACTCCTTAAGTCTCACTATATGTTCTAATCTCAGTAGGAACCTAAGGCAGGCTTGTCAATAAATGAGCTCCAGCTGACTATGGCTGAAACAGGAACAGGAAGTTGTTCCCAATACTCCTTACCTTCTGTGCCAGGAGAAGCAGCTGAGACCCTCTTCCTTCCTTGATAAAGGAGACATAAGGAAGAAGCTGGGCCTCATCTGGGCTTGTTGCCAGGACTCTTGGGGCTGTCAGTGCACTTACCCTTCCCTCAACACATCCATCTATATCCAAGAGAAAGGTTGAGCACCTTCACTGTGTCTGTGGTCATTTCCCTCCTGTGATTGATTTACCAGGATTAAAGAGCCAGTAGCAGCACTAGAGTCTGGGGCTGAAGTGGGAAAACCTAGGCAAGAAGACCCTTTACTCCCCAAAGCGTGACATTGTGGAAAAGCTAGAAGAGCCTGGGACATTTGTTTAATCTAGAACATGACCCTGGCACCGTGGGGGGCTGGCCCACAGCCACAGAGGGCTCTAAGCAGCATGTTTTCTCCCCCAGAAGCAAAAGGCAGGGCTGCCAGTTCTGTCCTCCCTCATATGGGCCACCAGCTGTTCTTTCTGTTTGTTCCCTTTAATAACAGCTTTATTGAGGTATAATTCACATAGCATAAAATTCATCCTTTTCAAGTGTACAATTCAGTGCTTTTAGGATATTCACAGAGTTATACAGCCCTTACCATTATCTAAAATTAGAATATGTTCTTTACCCCAGAAGAATCCTGTATCCATTGGCAGTGATTTCCCATCCCCTTCCCAAAGCCTAGTCAATCATTAATCTATTCTCTATGAATTTGCCTATTTCATAGAATGAAGTTGGACTCCTCCTTCATGCCATGTAGAAAAATTAAAATGTATCAAGGACCTAAACATAAGAGCTAAATTCATAAAACTCTTTGAAGAAAACATAGGTGTATATCTTCATGACTTTGATTTGACAGTGGCTTCTTTGACATGACACTAAAGCACGAACGGCACAAACACACTGCTCTTCCAGAAGACCTAAGTTTGGTTCCCAGCACCAATGTCAGGTGGCTCACAACTACTTTTTCCAGTTCCAGGGGACCCAACATCTCTGGCCTCTGTGGGCACCTGTACTCATGTGCACACCCCCTCCACACACACATAGTTAAAAATAAAATCTTAGAAAATACATTATCAAAATTGAAAATACCTGCACTTATATTCCTAAGTACTTCTTACCTACAGAATGGAAGAAGAATTTTGTGAGTCATATATCTAATATATGTTCAATATTAAAAACATAGAAAGTCAGACCAGGCGTGGTGGCATACACCTTTAATCCCAGCAGAGGCAGGTGGATCTCTGTGAATTAAGGCCAGTCCAGGTCAATCAGTGAGGCCCTGGCTAAATTCACAAAAGGAATTAAAAAGGTGTTGATGAGGATGCAAAGAAATGGAAACCCTGTACCCTCCTGGTAGAAATGTAAAATGGTGCAGCTGCTGTGGAAAACAGTTTAGCACTTCCTCAAGTTAAACATAGAACTGTCATATGACCAGTAATTCCACTCCTAGGTATAGACTCAAAAGAACTACAAACACCCAAATAGATACTTGTATGCATTGAATGCAGCAGGATTTACCATCATGAAAAGAATGGAAAGCCCCCAGTGTGCAGCAACTGTTGAACAGATAAACAAAATGTGATGAGTCTATGTAATGGACTGTCATTCCACCATAAAAATAAAGTTTGGGGTCTGAGGATATGAGCAGTTGGTAGAGTGCTTGCCTAGCATGCATGAAGCCTTGAGTTTCGTCTCCAGCACAAAATAAAACTAGGCTAGTAGGGTATGCCTGTAATCTCACCACTCAGGTCGTAGAAGCAGGAGGATCACAAGTTTAAGATCATCCTTGGCTACATAGTGAGTTTGAAGTCAGCCTGAGTTACACGAAACACTGTCTCAAAAAAGGGGCATGCTGGAGAGATGGCCCAGCAGTTAAGGGCACTGGCTGTTCTTGCAGAGGACCCAGGTTTGGTTCCCAGCACCCATATGACAGCTGACAACCATCTGTTACTCCAGTTCCAAGGAATCTAATGCCCTCTTCTGACCTCTGTGGGCATTGCTTGACACAGGTACACTTACATACATGCAGGTAATATACTCATAAAATAAAATATTTAAAAAATTTATATAACTGTATGGTTGGGCATGATGATACATACCTGTAATCCCAGCACTCAAGAGGCTGACAGTAGAGGATTACTGAGAATTCCAGGCCAGCTACACAGGAAGGCACTATCTCAAAAGTAATCAAATAGAAACAAAATAATATGCATACTGGTTCCAAAAGATAGATTGTCTGGACATGTTAATTTATTTCTCTAGGTTTCACGTTTCATGTCTATACAGTGGGAATAGATGTATTACTTAGCTCATGAGGTTGTTGTCAAAATTAAATAACATAATTCATGTGGCCACATAGTACAGAGTCTGGCCAGTAATGCATGCTCAATAGGGAAACCATCCTGATGATTTTCATGTATTATTTTTGCTCTGTCTAAAAACATATTATTCATTCTAGAAATCATACTCTCCATTTTCTGGGGGCTGGAGAGATTGCTCAGTGGTTAAAAGTGCTTCCTGCTCTTGTAGAGAAGCCAAATTTAGTTCCTAGCACCCACAGCAGTTAGCTCACAACTGCTGGTAACTTCAGCTCCAGGGGCTCCAACCTCCTCTTCTGGCCGCCACAAGTACCCACACACATCACACACACACACACACACACACAAATAAATAAGTAAATAAATAAATAAATCTTTTTTTTTAAAGTACCTTTCAGGGCTGGAGAGATGGCTCAGTGGTTAAGAGCACTAGCTGTTATTGTAGAGGACCCAGGTTCCATTCCCAGTGCCCACATGGCAACTAACAACCATCCATAAATCCAGTTCCAGGGGATCAGACACCCTCCTCTGTCTTCTGTGGCCATTGTACAACATAGGTGCACTTACATGTAGGCAAAATACTTATACACACAAAATAAAAAATAAATAGAAAAAATACCTTTCACTGAGTTTCCATTTCTGGTTAAAGTGGAGTGCTTAGAGGAGATCATTGCCCCCACCCCATAGAGAACAGCTAGAAAATTCAGGTTAAAAATTGATTTGAGGGGCTGGAGAGATTGCTCAGTGGTTAAGAACAGCCAGTGCTCTTAACTGCCAGGCCATCCCTCCAGCCCCTAAATAAATAAATTTTGAAAATTAATTTGAAGGAATTTTAGACAGATTCAGACAGCTAGGACTTGAGGAGTCACATTTCCAAAGAGACGAGAACTGGACAGAAGTGAGCTAAGTGCACTGGGAATTTACCAGTTCTTGACTTAAGAGACAGAGGTCAGGAAGCCAGGCATAGGACCAGTACTGCTCAGAGGTGAGGAACCCAGCAGAACTTTCAGGAACAGTCATGAAGAAGAGAAGGAGAAGAAGGACGAGGAGGAGGAGGAGGAGGAGGAGGAGGAGGAGGAAAAGAATTCTAGTACTGACAAGCCATCCAGAACTCAAGAGGCCAGGAGTCCCAAATTTAGAGATTTTCCTTGAAGCATTTGCCGGTATATTAAGTTCACATGGAAAGCAGTTAAAATACGAAGAAGAAAGTCAATGAAGATCTAAGTGGAGTTTTCAATGATCCCGTGGTTCAAAGACCTCAAAATGGGAGCTCAGGATCTTAGCTGGGCTTGGAGAGAGCAACACTCTAGGAGTGGATATGAACCAAAGATATTGCAAAGTGAGATTTATGAGGACCACAGTCCAGCCTCATGTTACTTTATGGTATTCTGCTCACATGCTAGCTGCATCTGGAAGACAAGGTCATTCTTCCACATGTATCTTATATATACACACACGATAATTGATATTTGGAATAGATGGATTTAAGAGTTGATGAACACAGCAGGAGAGAGGATCAATGGAAGTGGACTGGTAGAACTCAAGGAAATGAAAGGTAAGACAGTAGAAAATATCAAGCTCATATACAAAGTTTTTTTAAAAGATGGAAAATATAGAAGAATGTACAAAGTCTGTGGACCATATTGAAAAGTTCTAAAGTAAGTACAACTGGAATCTCAGGAGACAAGAAACATAAAAGCTCGAAAGTGGGGTTAGAGTTTGCACATGTTAGCAGCAAAGGAATGCCATCAATCTACTAATGGAAGATAATCAATGAACTGAGCAGAGGAAGCAGTCTTCAAAGGAGCCTGAGGAAACTGAGTTCAAAAAAGTCACAATCAGATGGACAGCAGACTTTTCAACACAAAATCAGAAGGTAAGAAGTAACATTTTTAGAGTGCTGTGAAAAATAACTGCCAACCTCAAATTTCATAGAATTCTGTAGTAAAAATAGTTTTCAAAACTGAAGATAAAGAGTTGGAGAGATGGCTCAGCAGTTAAGAGCACTGGCTGCTCTTGCAGAGGACCAGTTTGTTTCGCAGCACCCGTATGATGGCTAGCAATCATCTATAACTCCAGTTCCAGGGGATTCGACGCCCTCTATGGCCTCTGTGGGCATTTCAAGAATTTGGTGCACTTATATGTAAGCAAAACATTCATACATAAAATAAATGAAGATAAATAAGGAAATTTATAGGAAAAAATAATGATTGCATGAAGTTCTTCGGGATTTTTGTCTCTAAGAATAGCTACTAAAAACAACACAAGCATGTAAATAGTAAATAATAATAAATACATAGCCAAAAGGTTAATGGGGAGGAGAATAAAAAGCAAAAATTATTTAATCCAAACAAAGGTCATAAAGAGGAGAAAGGGGGCTGGAGAAATGGCTCAGCGGCTAAGAACACTGGCTGTTCTTGTAGAAGACCCAGATTCGAATCCCAGCACCGACATGGCAGCTAACAACTGTCTGTAACTCCAGTTCCAGGGGATTCAACAGCCTCTTCTGTCCTCTGCAGGCATTGCATGCCATGGGTGCACTTACCTACGTGCAGGCAATATACACATACACATAAAAATAATAAATAAAATATTTTTTTAAAAAGGAGGAAAATAATATAGAACACATAGCTCGTATAAACAGAAAAAAAATTACCATGGTGGGTAAAAACTAAAACGTATCAGGAATTACATCAAATGCAAGTGGGCTAAATATTCTGTAGAAATGACCAGGGTAATTTAAAGGAAAACCAAAACTAGCTGGTTTGTCTTAAGAAAGATGCAGAGGTTGAAAGCAAAGGATGGAAAATATATCCCACAAGTGTGACATGTCTCTAGGACCATTCTCAGGCTTAAGCGTTCACTAGAAGGGCAATGGAGCTCAGAAGAGCTCATGACCATAGTTTACTAAAGCAAAAAGTTACAAATTATTATCAGTAAAGAGAAAAGGCATATGAATGAAGTCCAGGAGAAACCAGGCATAGTTCAACGCATGCTTGTATGTCCCATCCCACATGGAATATGCTTAATTCTCTCACCAATTATATATGACAACACACATGAAGTATTACCAGAAAAGAAAACTCATCTGAGCCTTGGTGGCCAGGATTCGTGTGGACCATCTGCAAGTGTTATGTGTATGACTGGCCTTGTGTACTCAGTTTCCAGCCTCCAAGAGGTCAAACTGGCACATAGGCTCTCCCCATAGCTCACACTGTTGTATAAGCTATCTGATAATACTAGTTTGTTAGGTCTTCCATACAAATCAAGCACCTCAAAGAGCAGAGCCGGATTTTCTCACAGTCTTGGTAGTCAAAAGTCTTGAATGTGTAGGCAGTGGCTTCTCTGGGGCCTCTCCCTGGCATGGAGACGTGTCTTCTTCCCATGCCCTCGTGTGGCCATCCCTTGGCTCATATCTGTGTCCAAATTTCCATCTTCTTATGACGACACCTGTCAGATTAGTGCTCACCGTGCTGGTCTCATTTACCTAAATCACCTCCTTAAAGTCCATGTTTTCAAATACAGTCATATTCTGAGCCACTAGGTGTTAGGATTTCAGTGAGTTTGCAGGGAGAACAAAATTCAGCATATGACACTTGGTTAACTGCTACAACATGGCCCAAAGCCTCAGCCATGTAAAAACACTCAGGGGCAGGATATTCCTAGGCTCAGCAGTTGTCTCCCAGAAGTCTATTCAGGGCCAGTTCTTTCCTGGAACCTGCAACATTTGGACCAACCCAGCCTATGAGTTTATCCTTTCCTGCACACTGTATGAGTCCTAACCAAAGGAAGCTTACTTCACTGTTCTTAGATAAAATAGGCACTAAGAAAATAAGGATTACCAGAGCTAGAGACATAGCGATCAGAGGGTGTACTCACCAGAAATATACAAGTTAAAAATTCATCTGAACTTAATAACTTCATAGCATAAAGTAAATTGACAATGTTCGCATGAGAATGAGAAAATTTGGCAGTCACAGTTGGCAATTCTAACTCACCTTCCATAATAAATGAATGAACAGACAAACACCAAAATCCAGTAAAGAGAAGGTCTGAACAACACAATGAACAAACTCGGTGTATTTGACACACTCAGAATACCAAGCCCAGCAATAACAGAATACACATAATTTTCTAGTGCATATGGAGCTTTACGAGAATTGATCATATGGTTGAGCCATAAGTTTCAACACATTTTAAAGGATTAGAATTATTCAGATCATGTCCTAGGAATAGAAGGGAACTTTTCTTGTTCTGTTAAAGAGTAGCTATAAAAAAAACTACTTTAATGATGAAATATTTCAAACATTCCCCTTGAGGTTTGGAATGAGTTGGGGGAAACCAGATACCACTACAGCTCCATGTTGTACAGTAGTGTCCCCAATCCAAAGGGTATGCATTGTAGACCTCCCCCCATCAGATGTCCAAAACTATGGATAGTAGAAAATCCTTTTTTAATTTTTAAAATATCTTATTTAAAAATTTTAATTGAATTTTGCTATTTTCACACAATATAATTTTATGGTATTTAGATTCTTCCCTTCTACACCTCTACTGAATGCCCCCACCCAATTTAATTGTATATATATATATATATGTGGCCTGTAAAGTCTAATTTATGTCCCCAAATGTTCTTCAGTGTGGGTCTATCCACTGGAGCCAGATTAACCTACTAAGAGTCATATCTTTGAGAGACACTAACTCTCCCTCTCCCAGCAGCCATGCCCATAGTTTCTTAGATTGGGTTGGGGTTTCTTATTCACTTCCCCATGTCACTGCTGAGATTTTGTTTGGCTTGAGCTTGCATGGGACTTGTGCATGTTGTCACCATTGCTGTGAGTTCATATGAGTAACTGACCACCTGTCTGGAAAACTGTTTGTCATCCACCTTCTCTGACCCTTGCAATCTTTCTATCTCCTCTTCCTCAATGTTCCCTGAGCCTTGGGAGGCAAAAGTTTGATATAGTACAGTATTCAGGAATCAGCATTCTTCATACTTTTCCTATATGCCATGTAGCATTGGGGGAAAGGTAGCATATACAGTATGGATACACAAAACAGTGCAGGTAAGATGGGGTGTGATGTGAGATTTCACCATGTTACTTGGAATGGCAGGAAACTCAAACTGTCCTTGAGAGAGGGGGGGGGGGGCTGTGGGGATGACCTTGCCAATTTTCCTTCTGTCAGGGACTCACACCTTTGTATTGCCTAGTTTCTCCTGCCTGGAAACAATTGCTTCATATATTTTGTCCAGGTTTATGGCTTTATAGGGGAAAGGCTACTCTGGTCTCAGCTAATCCATTAATATCTCAACATGAAAATCACAAGTAATTCCCGACAGAGATGATAATGTCTCTGCTTCCTGGTCCTATTATGCCCCCCTTGACTAACTGCTTTCCTGGCATGGTCCACTGTCCTACTTGGCTTGTCTGTCTTGAAACTCCTCGATGGGCTTTCTATGAGCTTTGCCTTCTGGCTCTTGGGCTCTGTTTGCTTTTGTTGGTGCCTTAGCCACTCTGTCCTCAATGCTGCAGCAGCACCCAGAGACCCACATGACCCTTTCTCTCCTCCTGTGACATTCCAAGCTGTACTTCCATCCTCCCCCTGCTGTTGATTCCATGGTGCTCTGGCTGGAAGATGCTGGAGGGACTCAGAGAATGGCTGTCCAGGAGGCCCTTCATCTCTGTACCTGCTAAGCAGAATTCAGAATCAATCCCAAACCTATTTTTCTGTTCTGTTTTTCATCCATCCTGCCCCCCTGAAAGGAAGGCAGGAGTGTTCACACTACCTGGTTCCCTCTGCTCCTCACATCTCATTTGCAGTGGGCTACTGGATCCTGATTCCAAAGAACCTTCTATCTGGAGCCCTTCCAGCCCCCTGTCAATAAATGACATCTATTATTAATACTATTAGTGTCCCCAAAGTTGAAGTTATTGTAAATATGGTTTCTAGGATGTGGTAAGGCAGTGGCTGGGTTTGGCCCTGGCAATTCATGTTGGGATGTGGAGGCAGAACTTGGGAGGGCAAAGGTAAGGAGCACTGAGAAGATCCCTGGGAGATCAAGACTCACCTGCTCCTTACCAAGGGTGATGATTCAGGCAGGAAGCACTGGGGCAAGAGCCATTGTGATAGGAACTAAATGGGGGTGCAGGACAAGGAGCTGCCATCATATCCCAGCACACAGAAGCTTCTGGGGACATGAGTGGCACCTTCACCTGGAGACTAACCATATCGTTGTGGCTATGTGAGGGTAATTCTGGGCCAGTGGTCTGTCACACACTTGTTGCTCTGAGGTCTGGGCCAGCTGGCTGGTTGACTGAGGCTCCAGCCAAAGTCTTGTGCTCTAGGTATATGGTTGATGTCCAACCAGGCCAGAGACTGAGGGTCATTCAGAGAGGGTTAGAGAAAGAAAGGACCAAGTCCTCATTCAATCCCGATGTAGACTCCTAATGGATGCTGTGTGCCAAGATATATAATGGCCTTTATCTTTGCCTCCCTCACCCCTTGAGCTCTGGTGCTTACTAGGCTGGGCTGGGATCTAGTGTCAGTGGGGCAGGGGTTGGGGAAAGGTTTAAGAGAGCTATGTCCCATCTACCAATTTTCTTTGGAGATACCAGGGAAGACACACGAAGAGTGCAGCCTGGAAGAGCCCCCGTACCCTCAGACTGGGGATCAGGCAGGGGTCACTCCATTCTGGGGGCCTCAGGGCCTATTCATGGCTCATTCCCCCATCCCCTGACCCTGCCAAGACTCCTGGGTTGTAGTGTCAGGTCAGAAGACCCAGAAGGCTTTCCAAGAAGGGGCTGTGCTTGACTCAGAGGCTGTGTGGAGACTCTGGAGAACATAGAGAGTGGCCAGAAGCTCTCAAGGGACGAAATGAATTCAAACCCTTCCCACCCAAGTCTGGTAGGTGTAGCCCTGCCCTCCTAGTCGCTTGGGAGGCTGAAGCAGGAAGACCATAAGTTCACTGAGTGAGTTCTAGGCCAGCTTGGACAACTTAGTGAGATGCTGTCTGAAAAAGTAAAAAAAAAAAGGGGGGGGGCGGGGTAGGGGAGGCTGAGGGATGTAGCTCAGTAGAATGAGAGCATGCATGAGAACCTGGGTTCGATCCTCAGTACTGCAACAAAACCAAACAAACCACAGTCTCCCATTCCTCGCTCCAGAGGAGATCAAAATTGTAGAGAGGAGGTGGTAGAAGCACCCAGTTCTCTCTGGGGAAAGGCCCAATGACCTCAGGTCAATGCACATGCGCCCCGTACACCTCCCGGGAAGTTATGGCAGACTTGTCTCTGCACGTGGCTTTCTCAGAGCCTCTTTCTGGCCTACCCTGGGTCAGGGGCAGGCATAGGGTCCCCACAGCTTCCCACTGCCTCCCTTAGTGCTGCTGGTCTTCAAGAAATTTCCTAGCTACCCGTCGCCTCCTCATTGCCTGGTGCTGCCCCGGATGACTTGGCTGGAAGCACTGAAAGGCAGTTCTGTTGTCTCCTCGCCCAACACTGCAAGTATGTCCCTCCGAGCAGCTTTTCCTAATTATGCTGTACAAATCGCATTACATTAGGTTTACTCCATGAGAGAGACTCTCGCATCCGCGGAGCCCTCGCCCTCCCCACTTGTCACGTGGCCAGCATTTCTCTTCTATTGCTGGACTGTTTCTGCCAGGTTGGTCCCCAGTGGGGGGCGATTTGGGTTGTTTCCAGTTTTCTTGGTTATAAATAGTGCGGCTGTGCATATCTTTATTTCAAATTCTCTCTTTACTCTGAAGCCTTGAGCTAGAGAACCCACAGTCATTCAGTACCCAGACTCACTGCCACACAGCCCTGACAGTCCTGAAGCCTCAGCCCTGCTCTTCTTGGACCCATGAACCTGATGGTCAGTACCTTTCAAGTTCACAGGCAAAAAAAGGAGAAATGAAAACTAGGAAAGCCCATCCCCTCACCATCTCCCTTAACTTTCCATACACTGATTTAAAAGTATCTCTTTGTATAGCTGGAGCTGAGGGTAGTCAGGGCCCTGGTGGCAAAGGAGCCTACCCTCTTCTCCTTAAAAAAAATGTTTTACAGATCTATTTATTTGCCAGGGTGTGGTGGCACACACCCTTAATCCCAGCACACAGGAGGCAGAATCAGGCAGCTCTCTGTGAGATTGAGGTCAGCCTGGTCTACATAGCAAATTTCAGGCTAGCTGAGACTACAGATGTACACATCTGTGCACATGTGTAGAGGCCAGAAGAGAGCCTTGGGTATGTTCCTCTATCCCTCTCCATCTTCACTGAAGAGAGGTCTCTCATTGAATTTGGAGTTCTGCTAGACTGAAAGCCAGAAGCCCTAGCAATCCTGTCTTGGCCCCCTTTGGAGCTGGAGTTAGAGATGTGCATGGGACAACCAGCTTTTTAGGTGGATGCTGGGATTTGAACTCAAGTCCTCATGATTGTGCAGCAAGTGCTCTTAGCCACTGAGCCATCATCTAGCCCCCAAGTTCATCCAGGGATTTGTTTGTTTTTTACTCTAAAAAACTGCAAATACAATGAATGAATACATTCTTTTGTGCAAAGCTCTCCATTTATTCTCTGTGTTTGTTTTCCTTTTTTGGAGTCAATATGAATAATTTTATCTCCCTAAAATAAATGCATGTCACCTCCATTTTTCCTCTTATTGGTAAAATGAACATACTACCATTGTCCTTCAGTATCAGTGGAGCAGGGTTCCAGGACCTCTGCGGCTATCAGGGTCCTCAGATGCTGAAGTCCCTTCTATAAAGTGGTACAAAATTTGCATAAAACCCACACATATGCTTCCACATACTTTATTTACTTACTTTTATTTGTGTGTGTAGTGTGGACATTCACATGCCATGGTGTGCAAGTTAGGTCAGAGGAAAACCTTTTGGAAGTTGATTCTCTCCTTTCACTTTGAGGCAGGGTCTCTCTTGCTTCTGCCGCTGTGCTGCATACTTTAGGCAGTCGGCTCAGCTTCAGGCTGATTCTCCTGTCTTGTTACCTCTCATCTCGCCTAGGAGTGATGGGATTTCAGATGTGTACTACTGCATCTGGCTTTTTTTTTTTTTTAATGTGGGTTCTTGGCACCGAACTCAGGTTGTCAGGCTTGCATGGCGAATACTTTTACCTACTGAGCCATCATCTCCCTGGCCCCACATGTACTTTACTTCTTCTTTACATGAGCTGTAGCACCCAATGCAATGGAATGCTGTATAAATCGTTGTTACACTCCATTGATGGACAGTAATAACAAGGAAAGATGTCTGTACATGTTTGATACAGATGCATGTCCCCCAACTTTTTTTGAGACAGGGTCTCCCTGTAGCCCCAGCTGGCCTATAAGTCACTGTGTAGACCAAGCTGGCCTCCGTCTCACAGAGATCTGCCTGCCTCTGCCTCCCAAGTGCTAGGTAGGATTAAAGGCATGTGCCACCACACTAGGCCCTCAAATATTTTTGGCCTGTAGTTTGTTGATTTCTTGAATTTAGAACCTACAGTTACAGAGGCAAGCCGTTTGCTCCCTCCTTCCCTCTCTCCCCTTTTTTTTCTACCTACCTTTCTTTCTCTTCCTTTCCTTCTTTTCCCTTCTTTCTGCTTCTTTTATACCTAGTTTCCTGGCTTCCCCTCCACCCCCCACCAGACTTGGCAAAGATTTTTCTTGTTTACTGTTCAAAAATTTGGAAGATTGTGCTGAGGATGCAGCTCAATGGTAGAGCACTAGCCGAGTGTTCTAGTTTGCTTCTCCATCGTTGTGACAAAATACTCTGAGGAATACCAACTTGGTGAGGAAATGGTTTGCTTAGTTTACATATCCTGGGTAACACATTTCATCACTAAGGGAGACCGAGGTAGGAACTCAGGGCAGGAGCCTGGAGGCAGGAGCTACAGCACAGGCCATGGAGGAACATTGCTTACTGGCTTGCTTCCCAGGCCCCTGTCAACCTGCTTTGTTATACAAGATAAGCCCACCTGCTCACGGATGGCACCACCCACAGTGGGTTGGGCCCTTCCGCATCAATAATCAAGAAGATACTCCATAGACATGGCCACAGGACACTCCAATGGAGGCAATTCATCAATTGCAGCTCCCTCTACCCAGGTGTGTCAAGTTGACAACTAACACTATGCAGCACACCAAGTAAGCAGGGCCTTGAGTTCAATCTCCAGCATATTGAAAACATAAAAATAAATAAAAATGCCGGGCATGGTGGGGCACGCCTTTAATCCTAGCACTCGGGAGGCAGAGGCAGGTGGGTCTCTGTGAGTTCAAGGCCAGCCTGGTCTACATAGTGAGTTCCAGGACAGCTGGGGCTATAGAGAGACCCT
>NW_008339436.1:808224-844275 GCF_000622305.1 Nannospalax galili | reverse complement strand
CTATGAGTTCAAGGCCAGCCTCCTCTACATAGTGAGTTCCAGGTCAGTTGGAGCTACAGGAAGACCCTGTTTCAAAAAGACCAAAAAAAAATAAAATAAAATAAAATAAAATAAAATAAAATAAAATAAAATAAATGCTCCATTGGGTATAACTGGTTAGTTCTTCTGTTGTTTTGTATTAATTTCTGCTTGGCATTATCAAACCCATCCTTCCACTTCTTTAGGGACGTTTTGCTAGTTTTCTAGCTCCTTGAGCTGTAAACCTTAAATTATGTCTGATCTTGTTTTCTGGTAAGTGCACACTAGCTCAAGACATCTCTGAGCATCTTTGGCCACACCCGCTTGTGTTGTTCTGTAAGTTTCTGTTCCATAGTGTATCCTGTCATTTAACTTTCCCTCTCATTCAATTTAGTCTGCTTCCCTTGACTTAGTTCTTATTTCTTATGTTGTAGAATTTTTTTACTCTTTTGTAGAATGTTTTGAGATTTCCTTTGTCTCCTAATTCTTGCTCTGTTGCTGAGGCTGTTCCACTTGAATGGAAAAACAGGGTATTCTCCATGTGGGCCAACAACATGAACAGACCCTTCGTGTAATTTTGAGTTGATTTACACATGTACTTACATGGAAGTCGTGCACATTATATAAGATGCACTAATTTTAAATTTTCCACATTTTGAGCAAATGCATGTGTAACTATGAAAAAGAAAAAGAACATTTCTACCATTCAATAAACTTTCCTCCCCAGACAATCCTGATAGTATCCCCTGTGGGTTGGCCACTGTTATTCTCTAGGAATGGAATTATGCCATGTATATTTTGTGTCCGACTTTCATTCATCTTTAGGCTTGAGATTCATCTGTGTTGTGAATGTGCCAGTTACTGTTTTTTATTTATGTACACTAGTGTGTTTACCTGCATTCACTATTTACAGGCATTTATACTGCTCCTGAGTTTTCAGTTCTATGAATAGAACTACTATAAATGTTCTCGTACTCCAGGCATGGTGGCGCACGCCTTTAATCCCAGCACTTGGGAGGCAGAGGCAGGCAGATCTCTGTGAATTTGGGGCCAGCCTGGTCTACATAGAGAGTTCCAGGCCAGCTGGGACTACAGGGAGACCCTGTCTCAAAAAGACCAAAAATAAATAAACAAACAAACAAATAAATAAATAAACGTTCTTGTACAAATTTCTTTTTTGTGACACGATTTTATTTCTTTTAGGTAAATATCTAAGAGAGGAATTGAAATGTCATAGGGTCAATATCTTTTTAGTTTTCTAAAAATTGCCAAACTGTTCTCCAGGGTGGCTATTCCATTTTTATGAACATGATCTTACAGTTAACAATGGTAACTGCTAACTGCCATCAGATATTAACACCTATTACAAAATGTACTCAGAAACAGCTGCCCTGAATTCTCGTCATCCTCCCTTTATCAAACCCTGCTTCTAACAAGGATGAAATGACTGAATCTTCCTGTCAGAGCACTGGGAAAGGGCAGACTGTGGAGGCAGTCTAGAATCTGAGGTGTCCTGACCACCATGGTGGTCACTTCTGTTCCTTTCCAGTCAGCCTAGCTGGAGCACCAAGCCTCTGTCCATGGTGGGACTCCAAGCCTTTCATGTTAGTATAGTCTTCCTGTCTGTGGGTGCAGGCTGTGCAGGGCAGTAATGGAGGTGGCTCTAATGCAAGTCTCCTGCCTCTCCTTCCCAAGTAGGAGATTCCATGATGGCAAACCCCTGGTGTCCACTGTGAAGTAAGGAGGCGCTGGAGATGTACGTGGCTCCACTTGCACTTGCTCTGTCAGTCCAGTCACTCCTGTGGTACAGTTGCTTGGTTGTGCTGAGCTGGACAATGTCTTATGCACCTAGGTCCAGGCCTGAGGCCCTTCTAAGAGAACAAGAGAACATTAACCAGAATAGGCATGATGAGGTCAAACTGGAAGGGGTTAGGAGTGCAAGAGCTATTCTAGGGAAACTCAGCCAGCCAGAGACTTAGACAAGGGTACAGGAGAGGCTACACCAAGCTGCAGTCTGGGAGTGAGTTTAGCAGGGCTGTTCTGGCCTTCCTCCCCCTGCCCAGGGGTATGATCTGGTCTCTCCTGGACATGGTGGTGCCCACCTTAAGCTTGGAGTGTGATGAGCAGGGAACAAATCTGGGGGTCTTGTCATATGTCCTCAGGCTGAACCTTTGAGCCAGGCCTGTGGACACTGCCCAGGGCTGACTGGAGAGATCCATCATGTTGCTTGTAGGCTAGAAGAGTAGCTTGCATCTCTTCAAGGACTCAGATGCCAGACAGAATCTACTGTAGAGGAACCACCAGCAAAATACAGTGGGGCTTTTTCAGGTGCAGTCTCCCTCACTCTCTTCCTTAAACACATGAGCTTACTCCACCTAAAGGGCCTTTGCACAGCTGCACCTTCTGCCAATACCTTTTATTTTATCCTCTGAAGGCCAGCATCTCTATCATTCAAACCTCAGCTTATGCATCATACCTCAGAAAGCCTTCGGTGGACAGCCATTCTGAAGGTGCCACCTGTCACTCTCTGGCAGACCCCTTTGCTTTAAATCTATATAGACTAGCCTGCACACAGTATTGAACCCTACAAGTGCAGTGTTTTTTCCCATACATACATACATACACATACATACATACATACATACATACATACATACATACGTACATACAAACAATACAGCATGGATATGCAGGATCAAAGGGTGAGTCACAGCCAGGACAGGACAGAGTGCAAAAACATACTACTGTGGCAATGTGAAACTTACAGATCGTTTGTTTCTGCAATTTCCTATTTAATATTTTGGGGCTGTGGTTGACTGTGGGCACTGAAATCATGGAAAGCCAAGCAGTCCCTGGGGGTGGTATCATGTGATAGGCACCACTGCTGAAGGCTTTTTTGTGTTCTTGTCAGTTTGGGCGTAAATCCTGTAGATACAACAACCTTATCCCTCTCTTTCTCTGGTGTGAGTCCTTGCCTGGGCAGGGCCGGGCACATAGTTGATGCACAGTAACTGCACAAAGAATGTAAGGAGTCACCCCTTAGCACAGCATTGGTATTAGCTATGAAACCGGATCTGAACGCCAATACTGGACTACTTTGTGGTCCAAAGCCCATCAGTCTTTTGATGCCACCACCACCACCGCCACCATTACTACTACCACAACTTCCACCACCATCACCGCCACTATCATCATCACCATCACCACCACCACTATCACCATCACTACCACTACCACCATTATCCACCACCCCATTACAACTAACATCACCATCATCACAATCACCATCACCACACCACTACCATCATTACCAGCATTGCTGTCATCTGATATATCTGCTAGAATGTCCTGAATAGGCTGCTATGTTCACGACCCAATGACTGAGGATGGCTTAGGTCTTCCTGCTCTGGAAATCACACCTGCTTTACTGGGCAGATAGCTAAGCCTGGGAGAGATGGGAACAGTGACATCCCTCTACATGACAGTCCCTGGAGGTAAAGGCATAGGGAAGGCTATGGCTTTCTCTGGGAGAATGAGCCCCATGTGCAACACTTTTGGCTCTGCAGATGTGATGCTTGTTGCCATGGTGACTGTCCTAACAATAACCTCCCAGAACTGATATTCCCCACAACCACCCCAGCTGCCACCTGGGAGGGAGAACCCTCTTTGCTTACGAAATCGAGCCAGAAAGGACAAGGTGGGAGGCAGAGATGACACAGAGGGCGGGAGGAGTGGGGGAGTGTAAGGGTGGAAGGCAGGGGAAGAGGTTAGACGAGGGAGGAGTCTGGGCCTCTGATAGGCGCTGAAGCCAGATGAGAAGGCTTCGAGGGTCCAAGAGCAGAAAGGTCATAGCTGGAATCCTGTCTCCCTCTCATCCATTTCATTCTGTTAGGAAGGAGTTTCTGGGTCTGGAGGTGGAATGTGGGCTGTGCTGTGTGGGCAAGGGTAGGCTGTATGCCTCTGGCAGCCTGCTTCTTCCCCACTGTCTAATGCTGGACCTTCCTGCCCCAAGAGGGAGCTTCAAGTGATGCCTCTAATGCTTCAGCCCTGAGGAAGGGCTGCTGGAGCCTTAGGGAGCTCATAGGAATAGAACAGAGGTGATAAGAGGACACACTTAAATTGCACACACTCCTTAGGGACTCCTTAGGGACTCCAACTTTTTCTCTAACACTGGTCTTGGACAGCCTCCCGGCCTTTGGAAGCTGACCTTCAAAAGACCACCCAGAGTGTTGCTACGACCTTGCCTGGTGTGTACATCTGTTTGTGTATATATGTGTATTAGGTTTCTGTGCTCATTTGTGTGTATGCATGTTTGTGCATATGTCTGTACATGTATTTGTGTGTATGTCTTAGTATGTGCATGTGTAAAAATAAAAAGCAAGGAAGGCTTTATGGGAAATTCCAGTCACTTCTCTTTTTTGATATATTTATTTTTATTCTGTAAATGTGTATATGTCTGTATGTGTCCATATGTACATGTGTGTGGAGGCCAGAGATGTCTTCCTCAATCCCTTTCCACCTTATTTTTTGAGATAGGACCTCTCACTGAACCTGGAGCTTGAAGATTCGGCCAGATTGGCATCTATCTCCACCTCCCTAGTGCTGGGATTGCAAGCCTATGCTTTTCCACATACGTTCTGGGGATCAAACAAGGTCCTCATGCTTATGGGCCATATCTCCAGCTTTTCCTGTCACATCTTGGCTGTACAACAATGGGCACGTCACCTCCCCTTTCTCTTTTGTCCCATCTAGTAAAATGGGAATAATGGCACATCTCCTAAGCTTGAGAATGAAATAATGCAATATGGGGAGCAGGCGTGCAAGTGCAATCAAGATCAGCTACCATGAGCATTCAAACACCACCTTGTCTTCTGGATACACATGTGGGAGTATGTGTGACTTGGTAGTTTGAAGAGAGCCTACGTTACAGAGGGGTACAATTTTGTTTTGTTTTGCTAATTGTACTCTACTGTGCAGCCTTGCCTCCTTCTCCTTCCTGAGCCCAGAGAGGGCAGATGCAGCTGCTCTCAGCAGGTGCTGGGGGAGGCAACAGCACTCCCAAGAGCAAACTTCAGCCTGGCCTTCACCCTCACCCCACCCCATCCCATGCTGTGGCATGGCCCAGGGTTTTCCGTGTTTAAGCCCATACTCTGGCACAATGAGGTTTCTGCTTGGGCTGTGCTGATGTCAAGGCCAGGATTCCTCTGCTTTTTTAGCTAGAAACTTCTGCCTGGGCCACTTGCCTATGTACTACCCGTCCCTTGTCCTCTATCTGGCTGTCTTCTGGGTTGAAGCTGGGTCTGCACACCCAGGTCAAGGCTTTGCCAGGAGGCCTGTTTTTCACCATGTCAAATTCATCTTTTGGGAAGGCCTTTGGCTGCCCAGTGGTTCTAAAAACCCTCATTTACTTCTTTATCTAAGAGACACTTGCTGGGGTGTCCAGGGCTAGCCTTTGGTTGAGATCTGAGCCAGACAGGCCCAGAATCTGCTCTTGGGGGATAGGAAGTGGAAAGGAGGGCAGCAGCCCCCTAATGCCATCTAGAGCTGGCTGAAACTTCTCCCAGTTGCCCAGCAGGAAACCCAGCTCCAATCTTCCAAGGAGTGCTGGGTGTTGGCCAAGAGGAGTTTTGAAGGAACCAGCCTGTGCCCTCGTCCCTGATGGGCACACTTTCAAGAGGGGACTGGAAAGGGAGGGAGAAGTGGTGAATCTTTTTCCTGGCCAGAGCAGAGGCAAACAGGTGGACCAGGTTATCTGGACAGAATGACTATAAGGGATCATGACAGGAGTCCCTGACAGAGCAGAGGAGCACATTTTGCTGGCACGAGGTCCCACCTAGACTCCAAACGTCCATTTTCAGGACCCTAGTCACTAATCCCAGAAGTGGGGAAGTGGTTTGGGATCACCAGAAGCCGGCAGCCCCTTCCTCTTCCTCTCATTCAGTATACATACTGAGCTTGGAAGACTCATGGGCAGTTCTGCCTGGCGTCTGGCAGCTTTTTTCTTGGGGATGATGGGGAACCGAGCCCTGTGCAGGGCGACACAGGACCCCTTCCCCTGTCTAGGGGAGGTCCCTCCCCCTGACTAGGGGAGGTGGGCCTTCAGGACAGAGAGGAGGCTGGGTTCAAGTCCCCCGTGTGTATGCTGGAGGGTCGCCTGCGGCAGTGGAAGAACCGGCGCAATGGCCTGTTTGTATAGGGCTGGCCCACAGGGCCAGGCGCAGCGCGTGGGCACCGCGCGGGTGTAGCCCATGTGCGGGGATAGGGCGCGAGCACCGGCGTGAGCGCATGGTGCGGGTGCAGTGCGGGTGCAGGCGCGGGCGCAGGCGCGGGCGCCGACGTGCGTGCGAGAGGATCCACGGTGCGGGTGCGGGGTGCGGGCGCAGTGCGCGTGCAGGCGCGGGCGCGGTGCGTGTGCGATTGCAGGAACGGCGTGTGTAGGGTGCGGGTGAGGCGCGTGCAAGGGGCAGCGGGCGGGGCGGGCGCGGCGGCGACAGCAGAGCCCGCGCCTCTGCGCGCGTAGGTGTGCGGCGCGCTCCTGGCGGGGACAGAGCGAGCAGATCTCGCGTGCGCTCGCCGCCCGGCGCAGCCCAGCACGGCCCCCGCCCGGCGCCGCGAGCCGAGGTGTCTCCCGCGCCCGCGCCCGTGTCCCCGCCGTGCCCGCGAGCGGTAGCCGGAGTCGCCGCCGCCCGAGTGCAGCCGAGCGCACGCCGAGTCCGATCGCCGCCGCCATGGCCACCACGGTGACCTGCACCCGATTCACCGACGAGTATCAGCTCTACGAGGATATTGGCAAGTAAGAGCCTGGGCGCGTGCGAGCTGTCCGGGACCCCGGGGAGCGGGGACCCTTCAGCGCCTCTCGCTCCGCGCGCACTGCGGCCCCGCGCGCCCCCGGCTCTTCGGGCTCCCCGCGGGGCCCGGGACTCGGGGCTCTGGACTCGGCGTGGCGGGGGCGGCAGCAGGTGTCCCGAGCGCCGGGCAGACGTGACGCATTTGGCGGCGGGGAGGTCAGAGAGGAGCGGCACGCGGGGGCGGCTGTGGCGCCCAGGGCGTCCCGAGGGGTCTGCCGTTACCCCAGGGGGTCGTCCCCGGTTTGAGCGCGCGGTCCCCACCCCCTACCCGAGTGGCAGCGCTGGCGGACCCGCTCGGCGACTGCTCCTCGTGTGGCCCCATCTGCGCTGGGGCGGGGGGGTTGCCAGCGTGAGAGCCGCTGCTGCCTTGGGTCCCTTGGAGAATCTGGGTTCTGGAGGATCCCCCCCCCCCTATTTTTCTGGAAGCAAGAATTTGGAGGGGATGGATGAGGTCAGGGAACCAGGATCAGGCCATGGAGTGGGGGGTGAGGGAGTGAGCCGAGGAAGCGGTTGGGCCTCTGATTGATTTCAGGGTCATCGAGGCAGAGGGAGGCTGGATTCTGGAGCGTTTTTTCCTCTATGGTGGGAGGGCTGGGGGAGGGGCTTGGAAGGCGTATTTCAGGTAGGGCCTCCTGGGGAACAGGTGCCCTGGCTGAGACACTGCTCCGCAGCATGAGCGATGTGGGGTGAAGCCATGATTTGGAGCGTCCGGACCTGGCTTTGTCCGCGGGGTGGGAGACCTCAAAGCCCGTTGGGGGCCTCGTCTCGGGCCTGGCGGTCTTCTGTGATTTAAGGTGGCTGTAGGGGCATCCTTTGGGGCTGCAGAACTCCAGAGCCAGGTCCTCCTCCCCACTCCCTCTCCCCTCCCCCGTCTCTCCTGCGCCGTGGGGGCGCTGGCGAGATTTCCTCTTACACATCCAGCAGCAAATCCTTTTTTTCCTTTACTAAAAAAGCGTCTGAAAGCTTGTGGTGGGCGAGGGACGCTGATCATTGATAATTGTGGAGTGCCCAGCTGGAGGAGTGTGGGGGTGTGTGCATTCCCCACTTCTTCCTGCACGTGCCAAGAGGATTTGGGTCAGGCCTGGGGGGGGGGGGAGGTGAGGAGCCAAGCGGAGTGGCAGGAGGAAGCCTATGCAGGATGGCAGGGGGTGAGGCTGGGTGGACCTGGACAGCTATCCCAGCCTAGAGGGCCCAGCACCGTTTCACTCCGGCTGTGTGCGCCTCTCAGTGGACCTCACGTTGCAGGCATAAAAGCTTCCAGGAGCTGGTGGGGGCTGGGGACCTGTAAGGAAGAAGGGGTGGGCTGGGAGTCCTCGGCTGGGGGTGAGGCAGCCTCCCCAGGTAGACCGGATGTCCAGGGTTAGGGGAAGCTAGCTCTCCATCTCAGACTCAGATGCTTTGATGCGTGCTCATCGGAGCCAGTTGCCCATCTCCTCCTGGGCTATATTCTGTGCTGCTGGGGCAGGTGGCAGCTGTCGATGTGTCTGATTCTCTGAGGAAGACAGCAGCAATGGGAAGTCTCTCCTTCCCAGGAGCCTTCTTGTCGCCTTTTCGGTGTGCCCAGGAGCCTGCACTCCTGCCCTGGGCCTCCAGATGTTTTCCAAGAAGTCCCTCTCAAGATAAAACTTGCTGTTCTAGGGGGCTCTTTGCCTCTCAACTTTGGTGTGAACCGTCCCTGCCATGAGCAGCAGCATTAGGCAGCCGCCAGCAGCGACTGATTATTGGATCACTGCCACCCCCACTGGGGAGTGGGGGCTGAGGGGTGACATTTGCAATAGAGACAGGTGAGGACTGGAACTGCCAGCTCCTCCCTAGGTAGGCAAGAGAGTGAGCGCTCACAAGAGGGAGGCTACAGGCAAGGGTGAGAAGGGAAGCCTGATGTGGAGGAGCCATTGTGACCTGGCACAGGAGAGGAGGCACCCTAGGCAGGAGCAGTATGCTCAGCCTAGCATACCTTTGTGGAGACGACTAGGCGCCAGCCTGGGGGTGGGGGTGGGGGGCAAGGGGAGCTATGAAGGGGAGGGCACCCTAAGGCTAAGTTGTGGGAACAGCCTACCCCTCCTCCCCCCTCAGTGGCCATGTTGGCTAGTTGTTGACAGCGCCTGCCTGGGGCACAGTTGGTGTTGCTTCCCAGGCCCAGGTAGACGGGTCCAAGTTTATTTAAAGCCATAGCCCCTGGCATGCAGTCAGGAGATGCTGAGTCCCCTGCTTGGTGGAAGGGCTGGTCACAGGCCCACAGCTGCTTTTGTGTGTCTGTGTGGCAGCTCTGGCCTTTCCCCTCCCTTCTTGGCTATGTTTGGTCTGGATCTCCCCTTCTTCCCCAGGCCTGGGGCAGGGGTCAGGTGGGCTGACAGAAGGGGTGGCTCTCTGGTGCCTGGCCTCTGCAGCGCCTCAGTGTGTGCCCTTCTGGCGGTTCATAGGCTGGGATACAGTGCCCCCCAGGATCCCAGAAGCAAGCACAGGGCAAAGTAGGAGGACACTCAGTCCACATGATCAGCCTTAGGATGGTTTGAATTATTTTCTTATTGGATATAGTTTAAAACTTCAGAAAGCCCAAGAATAATAAACTGAACACTGATTGGAAAATTTTTCATCATTTTGGTTTTAAGTTCTATCTTAAAATGATAAGAAATAATGTGTTGCAAGTAAATATTAAATAATCCATTTTCCTCTGACTTGGGTCAGGCATTGTATCCTTCACTACACTCACACACAGATACAAGTATCCACACTAATTGTGATTCTTCCTGTTTGTCCCTGGTTTTGGCCCCATTCCATCTAATTGTGTTGGGGGTGACTTGAGCCTGGTGCACCAACACTGGCCTCAACAGGTAGGGAGTGCTAACAGGTAGAAAGTGGTTCCACCTTCTGGATTAACGCCTATGAATTTTCTACTTTCAGAGTGGTTGTCTCATTAAAATATAGATGATTTCTCTAGAGACAAACAGCCTCCATACATTTTTGGACATAATTGTAGGAGTCATGGACCCCCTCCTATTTAGGGGGAGAGGGCACAGGGCTCACAACCCATAGTTTAGTTACTATTTGATGTTTTGTTTTGTTTGTTCTTTGAGACAGGGTCTCACTATGTAGTCCTGACTGGCCTAGAACTTATTATGTAGATCAGTCAGGCTGGCTTCCAACTCATACAGACCCACCTGCCTCTGCCCTGAGTGCTGGGATTAAAGGTGTGTACTACCACATCCAACCCTACTTATACCAGTACCTAAGCCTGAGCAGTGAAGATTCAATGACCTTCATCCCAGAAACTTCCACCATTCCTCCCCCACACCCCAATAGGCCCAGAATTGACCTTAATGTGTCCTTGACTCCATCTGGTGGTCCCCAGTCAGCAGAGGGCAGGCTGGGATGCATGTGACCTGGCCACTCACTGGGATCTTCCATGTCAGCTGTTGGTACTTTCTTCTGACAAGCCTGCTCTCAACCCATGGATGACCTGCTAGGTAGATAATAAACTTAGGAAATTCAGAGCAGATCAGTTTTGAAATCTCCTGTGTGATGCCATTTGCCAGGGAAGAGAGGGACTGGCTCCAGGAAGAATGTTGTATTTGCTGTTGTGTTTGCTTTCTCCCTCCTTCCCCTGGAGAATGCCAGACCCTGTCTGCCTCAGGGCCTTTGCTAGGACTGCCCTCTATCTCCTGGCCCCCCTCTCCTCCCTCTCCTCTCCTCTGACACCTCTGTGCTTTGGGGCCCAGACACTTACATACCTTAAAGCCTGACCTGAAACCCCTGCCTGGGGCTGAGTCACAGGGCCTGGGGGTTGTGCCCCCCTCATCCAAGGGGAAGGGTGAGTAGACCTCTGGCCTTTGCCTGCTTGCCTGGTCTGGGGAAGCCAGAATGAGTCCCGGTCTTGATTCTCTAATATAGGGTAATTTAAAAAGAAAACACACATGCTGGGGTTGTTGGCAAGATGCACATTAAGGTGACGCTAGTTTAGTTACTATTTAATGGTATTTTTATACCATAACCTACTTTGCTGAGAGCTAAGAATACATCTGCATGCTCGCTGCCGGACTCTGTTCTGGTGACAGTTGCCTGCGCTTCAGTGGTGTTCCTGTTAACACACTGGGTCTGTGGAATGAGCACTGTGATTATTTCCAGTTTACAGGAGAGATGACCAAGGGGCACAGAGAAGCCCCATCTCCTGGTGAAGGTCACACGGGGTCAGGGTTCCAGTCACCGAGTTTGCTCTGGACTCCAGTTCTGCCTCTTGGAGCCAATGAACCTCCTCTCCTCTCTGCTCCTGAAGTCCATCATTCTGCTGGCGGACTCTTGGCCAGTTTGTGGTCTCCTCTGACCCCAGACTCCTCGGGACCACACCTGTCCTCAGCCAATGGACTTCCTACACTGTCTTTGTGTGTTTCCAAACCCAGGGCACTGCCAACATCTCCTCTGTGAAAACGTCACTTCTTTTTATCACCTCTCCATGACAACCAACACTCTGACCCCATTTGAGATCAGCAAGACTTAAAATTTTTATTTTATTCGTTAAAGAAATTACTAGTGCAATATAGCCTTGTTATAAAAAAAAGTCAAACAATACAGAAGCATACGCAGTAAAATGTGACCTTTTACTTCCAAGCTCCCTCAGTCCCAGAGGAGCCAGGACTGTAGGTGTAAGGATATGTATCTATGTACAGCTATTACACGTACATATCATGTATGTGCTTTTAAAACATAGATGGACTCACTGTGCTTGTGAGCCTGCCGTTTCTTTGCCCTGACACTTCTCCATGACAACTCCTATGTCAGAAAGTCTGTTGGGACCAATCCAGCCATTCATTCGTCCTCCCTCCCTGCCTTCCTCCCTCCTTTCTTTTGTTCTGTACATGTTCATGTGGGTTGTACATGCACGTGTGTGCATGAGCACATGAAGGCCAGAAGTTGATATCAGGCATATTCCTCAATACCTTATCTTCTGAGAGTTTCTGAGATTGTTCACCTTATTTTCTGAGAGTTTCTCTCACAGGGACTAGACGGCTGGCCAGCAAGCCCGAGGGAGCCTCCAGTCTCTCCCCAGTGCTGGGGTTACAGGTGCATTCAGTGCACCCGGCTTTTTACAAGGGTGCTGGGGATCTGAACTCAGGTTCTCATGCTTGCATGGCTAGCACTTTACCAACTGAGCCACCCCCCCAGCCCCCTCATGTTAGGAAGTCTTTCTGCTGGGCATGGACTGTGCCAACTTTAGAAGAGCGATGGGTACACAGACATAAGCCATATTTTTAAATGAAAATTTGGCCCTGATCCTCTGATCTGTGGTGGAGAATGAGCAGACCCTGCACTGGAAGTCAGGGCCTAGGAGCTCATTAGGAGGGTGTGATGGACTGTACTCTCAGTGCAGCTCTGGGGTTTGGCCCGGAAAAGTGCCCTCCTTGGATGTTTGCCAAGGTCAAGGTCATTGGTGCTGAGGAAGTCCCAGCTCTCCCTTAAAGGAATCATAAGGATATATTCTTTTTTTTTTTTTTTTTTTTTTTTTTTTTTTTCTGAGACTTCTCCAAAGTGGAGGGCAGGGAGATGGTTTTTTTCTACTAAAAAAAAAAAAAAAATCGTCGCTGAGCATGGTGGTGCACACCTTTAATCCCAGCACTTGGGAGGCAGAGGCAGGGGGATCCTCTGTGAGTTCTAGGCCAGCCTGGTCTACAGAGTGAGTTCCAGGCAGCTGGAGCTACAGGGAGACCCTGTCTCAAGAAACCAAAAAAAAATCATCATAAGGATGGCTCTCTTTATTTTGTGCCATTGGCTTTTAAGAGTCATATTGAGCTACCCTGGAATTTAGCAAGTAATTTAGTAGAAAGGACCAGGTATAGATCAAAGTGCAAAGTCTGCCTGTGGAAGAGAGAACCTCTTCAACTTGAGCTCCCTGATCCAAGCAAGAAATACGACCTTTCTGGAAATTTCGAATATATTTTCAAAAACTAACCCTCTTTTCTCTCTCTCCTACAAAAAAGAAACCTGATTTGATTATTTGTAAAGTGTCTTGATAATTTATTTTCCCCCCTTTTTTGAGACAGGGTCTCATCTAGCCCAGGATAGCCTCAATTTCATTTTGTAGCTAAGGCTGGCCTTGAATTCCTGGTCCTCCTGCCACCACCTGGGATTACAGGTGTGCACCATCACACCCAGCTTAGTAAAGCATCTTTTATGTTAGTGTAGAAACATAAAATGCAGTATGTATCACCTTGGTTTTTAGAACATTATCGTATCATATAGCCAGAGTACATACAATGATATGTTTTATTCATATGAAAGTCTGAATTTATCAACAATAAAAATGTGCTTTCATTGCAGAGGTGGTGTTGCTGGTTGTCTATCTTGGGGCGACTTTTGTCTCCTGTGTCAGAGTCACAAACTTGATCAGGACTCAGCTGCTTTGTGTGTCAACATAATGTTCCTAAAATAACGAAATTATGATTCTTTGTTCAGCCAGATACACAGTTTTGTTGAATTCTAGAACAGATTGGTGAGAGCCAGCCAATGGTTAAGGATCATTTTCTAGGATGGATCGAAGTCCACAGGTGCACCATCGGATCTTGTCTCTCGTCTTTGTGAGCAGCATCTTAAGACTGGAGGGAGAGGGCGGGCTCTCCTCTTGGGAGATGCCAGTGTGTTATGGTGTGCTGATATGTACATTGAGTTAGTGCCTTTTCCAGCATGGAGCCGATGCATTCGAGTGTTTACCACCATGCGTGGTATACAGTAGGTGCTCAGTAGTGGCTCAGCACTGGCCTGGGTCACTCAAGCCTTACAGCTGTGACTGCTTCCTAGAACCATGAGGCACCCACTCACTCCAGGCAGTTGAGGGTCCTCGGGATTGGTCTGCTGCTGTTGCCACCTGGAGAGGAGCAGCCACTGGGTTTCTAGCACTCTCATGCCTGCCTAGGGGCCAGCTTCTCAGAGTTTGTGGCATCCCAGCATTTGTAATGACGTACTTCCCTTTATTTCTTGCACATTAAAGTACTTTGGTGCAAAAGTTCAAAGGGTTTGATTCACGTCATTTGTTGGGGGATTTGGGGGAGTAGGGGTTTTGTAGGAGCCGTAGGACCTGCTGAAGAAGGTGACCAAGACAGTGGTTCTCAGCCATTGGCAAAGTTTAGGCCCCGCCCAAGCCCACCTCCTCAGATACAAGGGGAAGAGGTTTGAAAAGCTCCCACGTGGCTCCAGTGACCTCACCCCTACCTGTGTACCCCTCTTTCCTTGAGAGCCTCACTAACTGTGCCTTTGGACTTGTTTTCCCATTTTCATTTTTCTCCCAGTGACATGAATCCCTACCCTATCCAAGTTGTCTAGAACAGCATTTTCTAGATGGAAGGAAATGTGGCTGTACAGGGGAAACACAAGTGTGATTTAAAATTTTCTAGTACTTAAAAAAAAGAGAAATAGTAAATATAAATTTAATAATGTATCTAACCCTATATCCCTAACAATATTTCAACAGTTAATCAATGCAAAATTAAGCATTTTGCATTCTTTCTTTATATCATGTCTTTGAAACTTGAGTACTGTACACTCATGGCACCTGTCTGGGCCAGCTGCAGTTCAGGGGCTATTGGAGACATGGGGGCAGTACCTGGGGTGGATAACACAGGGCCAGAGAGGTGTTTTTTTTTTTTCTGGTTTCTTTTGAGGATGATAGTTACAGTTTCTGATTTCTTTTGCTCCTCTGTAGATTTGTTCATTCATTGCACAGATCTGACTGCATGCTTTCCAGCTGCCAGGAGTCTTCTGGCTACTTGGGAAATTCGAGTGAACAGTTGTGTGCCACAAAGCTATATAACCTACATGAAATGGAACAGTTCTTAGAAAGACACAAACTACTGATTCAAGAAGAAATAGAAAGTAAGAGTAAACCTGTAATAAGTAGGGACTGAATTAGCAACTTAAAAATTTCTCACAAAGAAAAATTCAAGCTCAGAAAACTTCACAGGCAAATTCCACCAAACATTAGAAGAAGAATTTTTACAAGTTCTTCACAAACTCTCCCAAAAAACAGAAGAGGGGCAAATTCTTTCCAATTCATTTTATGAAGTCAGTAATATCCTGACACTAGACCACTGACATTAGGAGAAAACTACAGATGAGGATCCTTTATGAATATACATGCAACATCCTAAACAAAACAACCAATAAAATGAAAAGGATTATGCATTATGAACAAGCAGGGATTTATCCCAGAAATAGCAAAAGTTGGTTTAACATGCAGAAAGAAATCTGTGTACTGTAGGGACAGAATAGACAAAGAAGCAATATGGCCACCCCAGTGGACGCAGAAAAAGTGCATTTGTATTAGCCATTTTTTAAAAAAAATTGTGTATGTGCAGTGTGTGTGTGTGCATATGTATGTTGTGTCTGTGTACATGGGTACACATGTAGGGGGAGAGGTCAATGTCAGGTGTCGTCCTTGATTGCGCTCCATGTTTTTTAAGACAGGGTTTGTCACTGAGCCTAGAGCTCACTGATTAGCTAGACCGACTGGCCCATGAGTTCCAGTGATCTACATCCCCCCTTGACCCCCCTTCAGCTAGGGTCATAGACACACCTGACCATGCCCAGCTTTTATGTGTGTGCTAGAGCTCTGAACTCAAGTCCTCGTGTTTGCATGGCAGCACTCTACCAATGACGCCATCTTCCCAGCTCTGTGTTAGTTACAGAAGCAACTCAAAGGAGGAAGGATTCATTTTGACTCACAGTTTCAGGGAAATTTCAGTCTGTCACTGGGGAGAAAGGTGTGGAGTGGCTCTGTGGTGGTGGGAGCCTGTGCAGAGTGACTCATATCTCCACAGGACCAGGAAGCAGAGCTAGATGGGAACTACATCTGGGCTATCGCCTTCTAAGATCTGCCCCCTACTTCCACCAACGAGATCTCACCTCTTAAAGTTTCCATCCATTGCTTCATCAAACAGCACCACTAGCTAGGGATCAAGTACTCAAACAATAAGAGCCTGGGGTTGGGAGGGGCAATTTACATTCAAATCATAGCAGTATTTGATAAAATCTGGCATTCTTTCTTTTTTTTAATATTTTATTTATTATTTTTATTTTATGTGTACAAGTGTATTGCCTCCATATATGTGAGTACACCTGTGTTGTGCAATGCCGCAGAGGTCAGAAGAGGGCTTCGGATTCCCCTGGAACTGGAGTTAAGGACGGTTCGTAGCCGCTATGTGGGTGCTGGGAACTGAACCCGGGTACTCTGCAAGAGCAGTCAGTGCTCTTAACTGCTGAGCCAACTCTCCAGCCCCTCTTTCTTGATTTCAAAACAAAACAAAACAAATAGAAAACACTGCAAACTGGAGTCTTAACCTGACAAGAGACATTTATGGAAATCCATAGTGACATCACTTTTTAAGAAAAATTTTGGTCTTTTTGAGACAGGGTTTCCCTGTAGCCCTAGCTGGTCTGGAACTCTCTATGTAGACCAGGCTGGCCCCAATCTCACAGAGATTCACCTGCCTCTGCCTCCTAAGTGCTGGAACTAACAGCATGCACCACCATGTCCGGCTGACATCACTGTTTTTAATTTAATGCAGTGCAAGGGGTTCTAGCCAGGGCTGTTAGGACAAGAAAAACAAAACAAAACAAAAACCAGATTGGAAAGGAGTGAGTAAAACTGTTTTCCCATGATATGATCTTGTATGTCTCAAACTCTAAGAAATCCACTGAAAATTATTATAACTAAAAAACAAAAATGAATCCAAATCCATTGCTATGCTGAAATGTTTCATCTCACAATAGAGTTAGAAAAACAATTCCATTTACAATAACATCTAAAGGGATAAAATATTTAGTAATTTTCACAAAAGAAAAGCTGAGGATATAGCTTAGTGGTAGAGCATTTGCCTAACATGTCTGAGGTCCTGGGTTCAGGACCCAGCCCAGTACCACCAAAAAGAAAAAAATGACAAAAGAAAGATCTATACATTGAAAACTACAGATATCTGTTGAGACTTTAACAGGTCAAGAATCAACAGAAAGGCATCTTATATTTATGAGTTGGAAGACAATATTAAGATGTATATATATGTCACTTTTTCTATCACTGTAACGTCTGAGGAGGTCAGTTTATGGGAGGAAGACTTAGGTTTGGCTCACTGCTCCAAAGGTTTCAGTCCATGGTCACTGGTTCTATTGCTTCAGGGTTCATGCACTGTAGGCAGAACATCCTGATGGGGAGCATAAGGAGAACAATGTGGCTTACCTCAGTGCAGATGGGAGGCAGGGAATGGGCAGAAGTTGAAATACCTTTCCACAGTACCCCACCTCCCCCATGACCTGCTTCCTCCAACTGAGCCCATCTTAGCTTCCACTACTTTCTAAGAGTGGGTTCAAATTTTGAGTCCATCAATGTTTAATCCATTGATGAGGTTTGAGCCTGCAAAGTCTATCAGCTGCTATAAAGTCTTTACAAGGGCCTTCAGAAGACATTTCAGATTCAAATCATAGCAAGATGCCACCTTGCTCCAAATATACCCACAGTTTCAACATGGAATACCTGAAAGATTGTAGGTTTCTCTTTTGTAAAACTTGACAATGTTGTCCTAAAATTTGCATGGAAATTTGAGGGATCCAGAATAGCCAAACAATCTTAGAAAAACAAAGGGCTGGACATGACTCAGTAGTTGAGTGCATACTGCTCTTACAGAAGACTGGGATTTGGTTTTCAGTATAAACTCACAACCAGTTCAAGAAGGATTTGATGCCTCTGGCCTCCGTGGGTACCAGCACTCACATGCACAGACACACATATGTATAATTAAAAAAATATTTTTTTGGGCTTTTTGAGCCGGGGTCTCCCTGTAGCCCCAGCAGACCTCACAAAGATCTGCCTGCCTCTGCCTCCTGAGTGCCAGGATTAAAGGAGTATGCCACCATGCCCAGCTTCTTTTTTTTCAAAAAGCAAGAAAGCAGAAGTTGGCTAGGCACACACCTTTGATCTCAGCACTCCAGAAGCAGAGGCAGGTGGATCTCTGTGAGTTTGAGGCCAACCTGGTCTACATTGGAAGCTCCAGGCCAGCCAGGGCTACATAATGAGATCCTGTCTTAAAATAAAAATAATAAGCCTGGCATAGTAGAGCATGCCTTTAATCCCAGCACTTGGGAGGCAGAGACAGGCGGATCTCAGTGAGTTCAAGGCCAGCCTGGTCTACATAGTGAGTTCCAGGACACCTACATGCAGGCAATACACACATACACATAAAATAAACAAATAAATAAATAAATAAATAATAAAAACAAACTTGGGGGATCCAATATCCTAATTTCAAAATGATGCAGTTAATACCAATTAGGACAGTGTAGTGTTGGTAGAAAAATAAATTCATAGATAAGTGGAATTGAAATGAAAATCTAGAATAAAGCTATGTCTTTATGGTTAATTTGGCGGGGGGTGGTAATGGTATGGGGAACTGAACACAGGGCCTTGTGAATGCTAGGCAGGTACTCTATTGCTGAGCTACATCCCAGCCTTTCAGTTGATATTTGACAAAGGTGCCCAGACAGTTTAGTGGGAGACTGTCCCAGTGTGGTGGGTCATGAGTTCATCACTGAGTTCAAGGCAGCCTGGAATGTATGTATCTCAAAACAAACAAAGGAAGGCAAATGGTATCCAAATGCAAAAGAATGACATTGAAACTCTGACACTCTACACAGTTATCTCAAGATGGATCATACATTAACAATAGGAGATAAACCCGTAAAATGCTTAGATGGAAGTAGAGTCTTTGTGACTTTGAATTAGGCAATGGTTTTTTAAGACATGATACCAACATATAAGCAACAAAAGAAAAATAGATACATTGGACTCCCATCAACATTAAAAGCTTTTGTGCTTCAAGGGGCTGGAGAGATGGCTTACGGGTTAGGAGCACTGGCTGCTCTTGCAGAGGACCTGGGTTTGATTCCCAGCACCCACATGGTGGCTAACAACTGTTCATAACTCCAGCTCCAGGGGATCCGATGCCTTCTTCTGACTGCTGAAGACATTGCACAGCACAGGTACACTTACATACATTCAGGAAATATACTCATACACATAAAATAAAAAAATAGTAAAACATATAAAAGAAGCTTTGTGCTTCAAAAGGATACTAACAAAGGAAAAGACAGCTGATAGGGTAGCAAATCATGTATTCAAAGAATTTGTATTCAGAATACCCCCCTCCTTTTTTTAAAATTTTTTTTTGGTCTTTTTGAGACAGGGTCTCCCTGTAGCCCCAGCTGTCCTGGAACTCACTATGTAGACCAGGCTGGCCTTGAACTCACAGAGATCCACCTGCCTCTGCCTCCCAAGTGCTAGGATTAAAGGTGTGCACCACCATGCCCGGCCAGAATACTCTTAAGAACTCTAACTTAACAGCAAAATGAACAACCCGATTTTAAAAATGGGCACACAGACTGGGGAGACAGCTCAGTTGGTAAAGTACTTGCCTTACAAGAATGAAGAACTGAGTTTTATCCTCAGAACCATGTTAAAAGCAAAAACAGTTGAGCAGAGGCAGGTGGATTCCTGGGGCTCACTGGCCAGCAGCCTAGCTTACATAAGTTCCAGGCCAGGGAGAGACTCTGTAAGAAAAAAAAAAAAAGAGGGACAACACATATGGAATGACATTCAAGGTTTTCCTCTGGCTTCCACATACATAGGTGCATGTGTGAACACACATACACACACACATGCGTGCTTTCTCTCTCTCTCTCTCTCTCTCTCTCTCTCTCTCTCTCTCTCTCTCCACACAAATGAGTAGAAAACCAAAACAGGTCATTTTTCCAGAGAAGATAATCAAAGGGTCAACAACACATAGAAGGGTGTGCAGTACTTTTCATCGTTATGGAAATACAAATGAAACTCGCCATGAGACACCACATCTCTCACAGCTGGCTGTTGTCACGAAGACAGAGAGAACCATGCGAGTGCTGGTGGGTGAGCAGCTGGTAAGGGTGGAAAGCAATGCAGCCACTGTGCAAAGCACTTGGTGGCTTCCTCAGCACTCCAGTTTTAGGTGTGTACCCATGTGATATGAAAACATGTCTACACAAAAAGTTGTCTACAGCACCATGATCCATCAAGCCCCTCCAAACAGAAACAACTCATATGCCCCATCACCTGATAAACAGATAAAGAAAACATATCACATCTACACAGTGGAATCTTTTTCAGGAGTAAGAAATTAAATGCTGTTGAGCGTGATAGTGCATGCCTGTAATGCCACCCAGGAGGAGGCAAGAGGATAATGAATTCAAGGCCAGCCTTGGCTATACAGACTGTATCTCAAACATTAGAGAGGGAGGAGGAGAGGGAGGGAGGGAGAAAAAGATGGGGAGATGGACCAGTCAGCCCTGATTATGCTTCAACCTGGATAAACCTTTAAAATGTTGAGTGAATGAGGCCAGCCACAAAGGGTCACATGTGTGATTCCATTTATAGGAAATGTTCAGAATATGCAGATTCTTAGGACAGAAAGTAGAGCCAAGGGGCAGTGGACAGAGAGGATGGAGAGTGTCTGCTAAGGGGTAGAAGTTTGTCTTTTAAGTGATGAGATGTGAAAATCGGATCGTGTCAGTGGATGCACACATAAGTGACTGTATTAAAAACCATCGGATCATGCACTTTAGCTGTGTGAACTGATAGGAGAATTATATCTCAGGAGGCCTTGTGGCCTCTCTTAATTGGTAGGACTTGCCAGAAGGGCAGCTGTGGCCTGGCCAGCTCCTTCAAGCCAGCTTCTGTGAACCATCTTCCTAAACGAGTCACAGTGAGAAGCAGTCTTGTCACCAGAGCGTCTGACAGGTGCCTGGTGACTGTGCCTCTAAACTTAGCCATTCCTTGGGCCTCTGCCTGATATGAGCTCAGACCAGAGCTGAGGCCTGAGGAGTGGCAGAGTCAGGTTTCCACAAGGTGAGAAGTGTCCAGGTCTTGGGAGCCCCTGGGGCAAAGCCAGGAGCTGGATGTGGAAGACTCAAGCCACTCCTGCCCTCTGTAGAGACAGAAGAGGGGTGAGGCTGAGCCTGCCTGCTTCATTAACTTTCATGACTGCCCTTCTTGAAAGCTGTACTTTTAGGGACCCAGTAAGTCCCTTGACTCCCACACTTTGGCACCATGGCCTGGACTCCATTTTCCTTCTTGCAGGTGGCTCTGGGTATTAGTGTCCAGTATGGGTGGGGCTGTGGTGTCCTTGCAACCCTGTTGGTATCCTTTTTCTTGTTTTTTTGTGGTGAAGTATGTATTTTGGTTTGCCTTCAATTGCTGTGACGAAACACTGACCAATACCAATTAGGGAGGAAAGGGTTTATTTGACTTCCATCTCCTAGGTCACAGTTCATCACTGAGGGAGCCCAAGGTAGGATCTCAGGGCAGGAACCTGGAGGCAGGAGCTGAGGCACTGGCCATGGAGGAACACTGCTTACTGGCTTTCTTATACAACACAGGACAACCTACCCAGGGATGGCACTGCCCACAGTGGGCTGGGCCCTTCCATATAGCTCATCAATCAAGAAAATGCCCCACAGACATGACCACAGGCCAGTCTAATGGAGTCAATTCCCCAATTGAGGCTCCCTCTACCCGGGTGTGTCAAGTTGCTATCCAGCACAGTACACATAAAACTTACCATCTCTATCACCTTCAAACGCACAGTTCAGTGACATTAAGAACATTCCCATTTCTGTGTGTTAGATCACACTATTTCCAGAGCCTTTTCAACCGTCTCCCAGGATCTCTGTCCCTGTGAACACTAACACCCTGTTCCCCTCCCACCCCTGGCAACCTCCATTCTACCTCCCTAAGTATTTCTTAGAAGTGGAACCATATAGCAGGCCATTTCACTCAACGCAGTGTCTGCCAGGGTTGCTCACTATGGTGGCATGTGTAGGAACCTCCCTCCTGAATACGTTCCATTGTGTGAGTAGACACGTTTTATGCATCCATTCATTCATCCTAGAGCCTGGGTTTCGTCCACCTCCTATCTATATGAATAAATGCAGCTTTGACTGTGGGTGTATAAAGGACATTTTTATGGATGTGATACCTGTTCCCGTCTGGTGAGCATGAGCTATCAGCCGCTGGTCTCTGTGGCCTTGGGCTGCCTTGCATCTCTGAATTTCAGCTTTCCACCTGTAAAACAGGAACATGGGGTCCCATGGCTTCCTGGGGGTCCCTTAAGCCCCTTTGTTGGTTCTGTGGAAACCCCATTCTTGCATATTAGACTTGCTGCTAAGTTCTTCTGCAGGATGGGTTGGTGGCCTGCAAGTGACCTGGGGACAGTTCTGAGCTTACCGTTCCTTCTCCATTCCCTGAGAATAAAGAGGGATGAAATCTGATTGATCTGAAATGTAACAGACCAAGAATCCTGAAAAGCTTTAAATGATACAGGTCTTGAAGGGGAGGGAACCAAGCAGACACAAACACTGGACATTGCTGCGGCTTGTGAGTTGGGATCCTGCATGTCCCAAGTGTAGCTGCTGCCCAGGGGATGTTCAGAACTCTGTGAGACGCCTTCCCCAACCTAGGAATGTCATGTCTCTGCCCATTTGTCTTCCATGAGCCAACATGGCCTTGGCTGTCACTCTGTTCAAAAGTAATTTCAGACCCTCTGGGGTTTGATTCAATTCCTGCCCCTGCATGATGACTTCCCCACTGTCCTTTTCTGGGCACAGTGACCAGCAGCTTCTGCCAGGAGGATGTGGCAGGTTCTGGAGCGTGCCTTTGAAGGTGGCAGTGTGGCTGCTGTCAGTGGCCTTCTGTGGGAGTGTCTGCTGAAGCTGTTTCTCAGTCTGCTTGCTGTTTGGGACAGTCTCTTCCAGACTGGCACACGCTTGGATGCTTTCGTGTCCCACAGATGTCCCAGTGACACAGGCCGCTGTTCAAGGTGACCCCTTCCTGCTGGCATGTCGTGAGTCAAGCTGAGCCAGGGAGTTGGAGGTGCAGCATAGACTGCTAGCATCCTCATCCTGGTCCCTGCCGGTGTCCTTGCCCTGGGGTCAGATGACTCTATCTTTGAAAGGTCTTGTGTGCCTCCAAGGACCCTGTGCATGTTATATGATGGAGCAAGGGCTCAAACAGGGCCGGTTCTGAGGCTTAGAGCTTAGATTCTGGACTGTCCTGACAGCACAGTGGTCTTGAAGCCACAACAGGTTAGGAACATGGCCTTGACTTGAAAGCCCGGCCTCAGCCAGGCAGCTTGCTTAGGACCCAGCCTAGCTGTAGGGAGCCCCCTCTTTCACATCAGGCCTGATGCCTGTCCGCCCCTTGGGATAGCACCTGCCACTGAGGGGGCACTTTGAGGATTATGCAGTTGTGATAGATGCCTGGCATACAAGGCAGGCAGGGCTCTGGACTAAGGATGCAAGTCATCCTGGGCAGGTGACCACCTATAGCCCAGTGCCCTCAAGTGACTTTGCTACACCCTCCTGGCCCTGCCCAGCCTGGCAGGCAACAAGAGACAGACCAGTATGGACAGATGTCTGGGGAGAGATGGCCACTCAGCTCCTGGCTTTACAGTAGGAAGTGTTGAGGGACTGGCACAGGCATGTTCAGGCTTGTTGCTGGGCGAAATGCCCTCCGTGGGCCTCACATAGACAGTCTCGGTATCAGTTGCCTTGTGTTTCCTGTGTGTAGGACTGGGACTGAACCTCCAGGCCATCCATGTCTGGGGCCCTTCATGGTCCCTTCTCTGAAGTCCACTTCTCCCCATCCACCCCCAGGCAGACTAGAGGAACTTGTCCTGTCTGCTAGGCCTCCTAGTAAAGGGTTGGCAACAGGAGAGTCCTGCAGGGGCCTCTGAGGGGAGGAGACTGAAGATGGAAGGGGGTGGAAAAGGCAAGGCAGGGGCAGGAACCTGGGAGCACACAGAGTCATGGAGACCTCAGTCCTTCTTTAAGCCTCATGGCTGTCCCTGTGGGCCTGTCAGCCCCCCATGTCTATAGCACATCATCCTGGGGCCTGGCTCTTTCTCAGGTAAAAGTCAGACTGGCACCTGCCACCTATCAGTTAAGTGACAGCGTTCTCTGACAAGCATAGACTCCTACACATCTGTACTCTAGGGACATAGAGAAGACAGCGCTGTCCTCCAGGTGCCCACCTTCATGTAACAGGGACAGGAGAATGCTATGTGAAGAGGGGGTTTCCCCTCACATAAAAAGAGCCTACAGGTCAATCAATATTGGTCAGAATTCCAGCTGATACATAGATGAAACAGGCAGTTCACAAAAAACAAGCAAAGATGACTGGGCGTGGTGACACCTGCCTTTAATCCCAGCACTTGGGAGGCAGAGGCAGGCAGATCTTGAGGCCAGCCTTGTCTACATAGCCAGTTCCAGGCCAACTGGAGCTACAGGGAGACCCTGTCTCAAAAACAAAAAAAACAAAAAAAAAAACAACAAAAAAACAAAAAACACCCAAAACGAAAACAAGTAAACAAAAAACAAATGAAAAAAACAAGCAAAGGTTTTGGTTTGTAAAACAGAAATTAAACAAGAGCCAGCTTCTGCCAGTCTTCCAAGTTCCTCAAGTAGCCCACGTGCTAACAAGCCACAGGCTCAGCTCTCCTGTGGATGAGGACCAAGGCCCTGGCTGCAGGCCTACAAGTGCTAGCCTAGGAGGTGGCTCAGCCTTGGATGTGCCCAAAGGCTTCTGGATGTAGGCAGTAGAGGAATGTCAAAGATGTGGCTGAGCCTGAGGACCTGCCTCTAATGCCAAAGGCCAGACAGTGCTAACAATATGGGGGGGGGTGTCCAACAATGAACCCCTCCCATTCTTCCCCCTCTGTTACCACCCTCCTCCCCCTGCCTACACCCTTCTTTTCCTTTCCCACCCCATCCTCCCCTCTTCTCCTGAGCTCCCTCCTTCCCATCAGCCTCTTCTCCCCTGTCAGCTCCCTCCTCCCCTGCCTGTACTCTCCTCCCTATGCAGAGGAGGATGTGGGGGAGGGGGTTGTCACAGTCAAGACCTCACCTAGGTGTTAACAGTGTAAGGAATGTCTTGTCACACTGTGCCCTCCAGACCCTGACACATCATCTCCTAATTCTGTGTGGGTCCTCTGTCACTCTGACATTTCCCTACATGGCCAGTGCATCAGCACTTTCTTGCAGCTGGGGCTTCTCTGTATTTAGCTTTAAAAAAAAATCCTCCCCTATCCTGGTATCATAGAGAAATGTGTTTGTCACTTTATAATTTTATTTTTTTGGTACAGTCTTGCTGCCCTCAAACTCACAGTCCTCCGGTCTTCTCCCAAGAAGGGGGATTACAGATACCCTTAGCTCAGAAAAGAAAAAGGAAATAAAGGTTTTTGTTTTTTTAAAGTCAATGAACTTCGTTTTTAGAAAGATTTATGTATTTTCATTTTAAGCGTATGAGCGTTTGCCTGCATGTTTTTATGTATGCCACATGTGTGTCTGGCACCCACAGAGGCAAAAAGGAAGCCAGAAGTTCCCCTGGAGTTACAGATGGTTTTGAGCTGCCATGTGGGTGCTGGGAACTGAACAGCCTTCTGTAGGAGCAGCCAGTGCTCTTATCTGCTGAGCCAGCTCTCCAGCTACAATGGGCTTCAATTTTAGAACAGTTTTATGTTTACAGATAAATTGGACAGAAAGCATAGAGTTCCCATCTATCCCTTCTTCACCCCATACTAGTAACTTTTCTCACTGCCAGTGACCAAATACCTGACAAGAAACAACTTAGGAAGGCTCATGGCTTAAGGGTGCAGCCCACCTGTGCAGGGAAGGCACAGCAACAGGAGCCTGAGGCAGCTGGTCGCATTGGGTCTGCAATCAGGAAACAGAGTGAACAGTAAGCAGGACCAGGCTTAAAACCTTAAGTCCCACTCCTAGAAGTCTCTGTTCTGTAATGAGACTGCACCTTCTAAAGGTTCCCCAACATTTCAAGGCAAAAGTCACCAGCTAAGGACCAAATGACAAACACATGAGCCTATAGGGGTGTTTCACAAACTACAACACCCACCCACCCTATAGCCTCCCATTGTTTACATCCTGGATTAGTGTGATGTATTTGTTACAGAGAATAGACCAATACCAATCTATTCTTGTTATTGTTTTTATAATTTAAAAGAAGCTGAGCCAGGCATGGTGGCACACACCTTTAATCCCAGCACTTGGTAGGCAGAGGCAGGCGGATCTTTGTGAGCTTGAGGCCAGCCTAGTCTACATAGCGAGTTCAAGGACAGCTGGGGCTACAGGAGACCCTGTCTCAAAAAAAAAAAAAAATTTAAATAAATAAATAAAAGAAGCCAGAGTGGTCTGCGTTCAGATTCCCTATCCAAAAGCTGGGTAACCTCTTCAGATGATAGTATGATAAGAATAGGAGGTAAGAATTGGGTAAGCAGTTAGTGTAAAAAGACTCCAAAGAAAAGTAGCCGATTTCTTGACTAAAGGTCACAATGTCCTTGGGCCTCATAGCAACATACTCCATTCCAAAGGCCAGAAATGTCTAAAGTATTTGGGAGCTCTTATTTAATCCTTAAAAGAGTTTAGGGTTACCTCTTCAGAGGAGGGAATGTTAGGGTAACCAAAAGCCCCATTTAAAAAAAAATAAAAGAAAGAGTACATGAAATCAGAAAAAAGTGATGGGGACATATGGGAGGAGTTGGAAGGGAGGGAGTAGGCATGAATTTGATCAAAACACCTTATATGCTTGTATGCATGTATGAAATTCTTAATAATTAAAAAAGATGAATATGATCAAAATGCATTATGTACATGGTGAAATTGTCAAAAACAATTAAAAAATAAAAATGTTTAAAAAATTAAATGTAATAAGTCCATGAGGTTAAACAGAAGGAGATCCCAGTGTTTACATATGAATTCAATATATATTGTTCTTGAGAAATCTGTGAATTAGAATATGTCAGAGGAATCATGAGGCAAAGCTGGAATGTCGACCACATCAAAGGGTCACTATGTGGAAACTGAGGCACAACTATTGTTAAAAGACTTAAAGAAAACACTGAATTCCAACTTTCCACTAAAGGATCAGTGAGGAGAAGGCAGGACAAGAGACATAAACCCAGGAATGCACAAGATTAATGATAACTCAAGTTATGAAAATTCAAGGTCTAAGTAAGAAAAGTATACAATCAGGGATAGCATTTTTTCTAAATTTACTGTTTAGTTAGGAAATATATGGAACATCAAAGATTGTACAGTGTGATGCCAAAACTTAACAATCTGATACAACTGGGAAGAAGGAAACTCAACTGAAGAATTGACATTGGCCTGTGGACATGTTTGTGGGGAGTTTTCTTGATTTTTAATTGATGCTGGAGGACCCAGCCCACTGTGTTTGGTACCATCTCCAGACAAGTGGGCCTGTTTTGCATAATAAAAATAACTTAACGTGAGTCTGGGAGCAATTCAGTAAGCAGGATTTGTCCATGTTTTCTGCTTCACACTTTTTTGCCTTCAGTTCCTGCCTTGGCCTCCCTCAATGATGGTCTGTGAGGTGTAAAATGAAATAAACCCTTTCCTTCCCAAGTTGCTTTTAGTCAATGTTTTATCACAGCAACAGTAAACAAAACAGTTGAGTTGGTGCCAGAAGTGGGGTGTTGGTGTTATGATCCTGACCTTGATAATTTGGGGGAGGATTGTGGAAGAATTTGAAACTTTGAGTTGGAAAAACCAGAGTGCTCAGAGATTAAGAAACTCCTTTGGGAACTTGGAAGATATGGCTGAGGACAGGCAGATAATGGAAACTGGGTTTGTGAAATTTCAGAGAGAAGTTGAGGGTCCCTAAAAGACACTATGGGGCTGTTTGTGTGATATATTCGAATTGAGAATTTTTGGAAGTAAAACTTTCTGTTCTTGACAAAATACCTTATATGCTTATATATAAGGGACAGTAGATGCGAGTCATCTATTGCTGAAAAATCAGCTGCAGTTAGAGATAGGCATCGCTGAGGTGAAATCTTCTGGGAAGTATTTTTTTCAGTGTCAGCACACAGAAGCTGCGTCCAGGAGGGCCTGTATCTCAAGCTGACAGTCAAGTGTGGCAGTGTGTAAGGGTCTTTCATGTGGCTCTGGTTTTACTGACATGAGAGATGTAAGATTGATGGGGTGAAAGAGAGCCTGGAAGGCCTGGCACCACATGGCAGTGCTGGAGTCCCTGAAGAGAGGCCAGGAGAGGCCAATGATTAAGGTAGAGCCTGAGTTGTAGTGGAAACCCCACTACATATTGGATATTGGAGATGTCAGGCTTGTGGGATGATGAGCAAAGACAGTAGCAGGAATGGAGTAGAGCTGGCCTGAGCCTACCGTACAAGTTCTGTGTGTTGTGGATGGCAGAACCAGAAAGGTGGCACTGCTCAAGCCTTTAGGAGCCTAAATGACCATGAGTGAAAGTGAGTCCCAGATTGAACAATTAGCTTTTTTAAAAAATTTTTCAACTTTGAGGGTTTGATCTTGCTTTTATCTGATTGTAATTGTACTCTGAATTGTACTCTGCTTTTTCAGTTTGGAATAAGAAAGTATGTAACTTATATTCTTATTTTTCAGGAGCCCACTATTAAGAGAGATTTAATTTTTAAAGAGACATTGGACTTATAAAGTGTTGAATTTTTTAAAAGACTTGGACTTTTAAAGTTTCGCTGTATTTTATATTATTATATTAATATGAAATTTGGGGCACAAGAAAGAAAAACAAGTTTATGATTTAACAGTCATGTGTTTGTGTGCCAGGTTAACAAGAATGGACTTGTGCTGGCTTCTCTTGTCTATCAACAACATACCTGGGAAGATGAAACCTCAATTGCAGAATTGCCTCCAACAGATTGGCCTGTGGGCATGTCTATAGGGCATTTTCTGATTGATAAGTGATGTAGGAATTCCTAGCCCACTCTGTATGTATGGCACTATTTCTAGGCAAGTAGACCTAGGCTGTGTAAGAAAGGAGTTGCATGTGAGCCTAAGGACAAGTCAGTAAGGAGTGCTCCTGTGTGATTTCTGTTTGAAGCTCTTGCCTTAGGTTCCTGTGTTGGCTCTTTTAGATGATGGACTATAACTTGAAAGCCAAATAAACCCTTTCCTTCCCCAACTTGGTTTTGATCAGTGTTTTATCCTAGCAACAGAAAAGCAAACTGGAACATATAGTCTCTGCTATAACTATGTCATTCTAACAGCTGTGAAGATCATGAATAATAAACAAATCGACATGTTTGTGTTCCAATAAAATGTTATAGACAAAAAGTGGCATCTGGTAGACTTAGCCTATGGGCTATAATTTGTTTGGCTAAAAAAATAATTTAGAAAGATATATGATAGGCAAATAGATAGATAAATGATAGATAGATAGACAGAGTTACTGATAGAGTTACTGTTATAAATATTTTTCCTCCATAACCAGTATGTTCTCTTATTTCTAGAAATATGTCTAAATTCATCTGAGAAAGTGATAGAGGAGTTTAAACTTTTTAGCAAAGGTAAAAATCATATCTTGTCTTACTCACCATATAATCTCCATGACTTAAAAAAATGAATTAGCTAATATCTTGGGGTTAAAATTCTTCTATGGTTTTCAATAAAGTTTTGGATCCTGGGGAAAAAAAATTATTTGGATGTGTGCCTATTTGTTTGCATGTACACCATGTGCATGCAGTTATACATGGAGGCCAGAAGAGGGCATCAGAGTTCCTGGAATTACAGGCAGTTGTGAACTGCCATTATCTCTGGTCCTCAGCAAGAGCAGCATGCACTCTTAACTGCTGAGCCATCTGGACCCTTGATCCCTCATTTTTAACTGAAGTCTATAAATTTACATTAGCGTTCACCATTTACATTCTCTGGGTTTGGGCAATGTGTAACGACACACATCCACCACTGTAGTGTCATATAGAGTAGTCTCATTGCCCTAAGTGTCCTCCAGGCTCTACCTGTTCATCTCTGCCTCCCCCCAACCCCTGGTAACTGCTAACCTTTTTATTGTCTCCATATTTTCCAGAATGTCATCGCATTGGGACTACACAGGGTGTAACCTTTCAAATGGGAGTCTTTCACTTAGTGCCTGCTTCAGTCTCCCCAGTGTCTTTCCGTGACTTGAACATGCATTTGTTTTTAGCAAACATCCTATTGTCTGCATGAACCACTATTTATACATTCTCTTAGGGAAAGACATCTTGGTTGGTTCCAAGTTTGGGCAGTTACGACTAGAGCCACTTCAAACATCTGTGTTCAGGATTTGTGTGTACATAAGTTTGCAACTGATTTAAGCAAATCTCTGTGAATGCAGATGCTGGATCATATGATAGAGTAGGTTTTGTTTTGTAGGAAACTACCAAATGGTGGGGCTATTGTGCATGCCCACCGGCAGTGTGTGTCCCTGTCGCTCTGCAACCTCGCCAGCATCAGATGTCAGGGTCTGGACTTTGGCCGTTCTAGCAAGCATAGTGGTGTGTCTTTGTTGTTCTAATTTACAAATCCAACACAACTACTTTCCATCTGCAAGATCTTCTTTGGGTCAGGTATCTGTTCAGAGCATTGATCATTTCAAAATTTTGTTCTTTTTGTGTTGTTGACTTTCAAGTGTTCTTGTTCTGTTTCAGAAACCAGTCCTTTATCAGATATGTGTTTTGCAAATACTGGCTTCTGGTCGGTAGTGACTTGTCTTTTCATGCCTTAAACAGTGTCTTTCTCAGAACAGAACTTTTGAATTTTAACTAAGTTCAACTTTCCATTGCTTTTGGTGTTGCCCAGATTTTCTTTTATGTCATTTTTTTTTGTTTTGAGTTTTATATTTTACTTTCAGGTCTGAAGTCCATTTCAAGTTACTTTTTTTCTTCTTTTTTTTTTTTTTTTTAATTAAGATCTATCGGGGCGTGGTGGCGCGCGCCTGTAGGCCCAGCACTTGGGAGGCAGAGGCAGGCAGATCTCTGTGAGTTCAAGGCCAGCCTGGTCTACGTAGTGAGTTCCAGGACAGCTGGGGCTATAGGGAGACCCTGCTTCAAAAAGACAAAAAAAAAAAAAAAATTAAGATCTATATCTAGATTCATCTGGATGTCCAGTTGTTGGAACCATTGTTGACAAGACTATCTTTATCTGGTCTCCAGAGACCTTGAACTTTGTTCTTTCCTTTCACATTGTCTTGGTCATTCTGTGGCTTTTTCCTTTCCACATCCACTTCAGAATAAGTTTGTCTGAATCCATACAGTAAAAGCCGGGCTTGTCTTTAGTCTGTCGAAGAAGCTGGGAGGACCTGGTATCCCAAAAAGTAAAGCCTCCTATGCTGAACATTTAACATCTGAGTTGGTTAGATCTTTAATTTCTTCCATCAGCGTTTTTTAGTTTTCCTTATCTTTATCTTGTGCCTATTTTGCTAGATATTTGACTATTTTGCTTTCTGTGGTGTTGGTGTAAGTGCTATTATCATTTTAATTTCAAATTCCAATTGCTTATTGATAACATGCAAGATAGAAGTTGAATTTTAAACATCAACCTGACATCCTACAACCTTGGTATGCTACTTATTAGTTACAGGAGGTTTTTTTTGTTGTTTATTTGGGAGAAATTTTTTATATAGACACACCATTTGTAAACAAAGACAGTTTTATTTTTCCCTTCTCATCAGTATAGTTTTTATTTATTTTTCTTTGTGTTACTGCATTAGATAGGCCCTTTCAGTAAGATTGCTGAATCACAGTGGTGAAATGGGACATCCTCGCTTTTTTCTAATTGTAGTAGGAAGATAGCTAACATTTCACCTAAGGATGACATAAACTGTTGGTCTCAGTAGATTTTTTTTTTTAGCCAGTTGAGGAAATTCTACTATATTCCTAGTTTGCTGAGAGGTTTTGGTGTGTGTGTGTGTGTGTGTGTGTGTGTGTGTTTGTCATGAATGAATGTTGGATTTTGTTAAATGCTTTTTCTGTTATTTCTATAATTATTTATTTTTTTCTTCTTTAATTTGTGGATGCCATGATTATATTGATTTTGAATATGAACCAGCCTTGCATATCTAGTATGAATTCCACTTGTTCATAGTGTATAACAGTGTTGGATTCAATTGGAATTATTTTTGTAAGGATTTTTGCACCTGAGTTTAGGAAAGATATCAATCTACAGATTTCTTTTTTGTAATGTCTTTAGTTTTAGTGTTAGGGTGATACTGGTTGACTAGAATGAGTTAGCAAGTATTCTTTTTGCTTCTGTTTTCTGGAAGTGAATTGATGCACTTTCCTAAATGTCTGGTAGAATTCACAAACAAACCCACCAGGACCTGGCTTTTTCTGTTTTGGAAAGTTGTTAACTACTCACTCAATTTCTTTTGAGACCTCTAGACCTAGTCAGGTCATATTTTTCTTCCTGTATGAATCTTGCTTTGATTTGTTTTTGGAGACAGGGCCTTACTTTGGAGCCCATGCTGGCCTAGATATCCTCCTTGCCTAACCTCCTGAATGTTAGGATAACAGGTACGTGTGACCAGGGTGTGACTTTGGGTGGGTTATGTCTTTCCAGGAACAAGTCTGTTTCATCTGAGTTTATCAAGCATATGACCACAAGTGTTCATACGGCTCTGTTTATCTCTTCGTGTTGTGGGATTGGATGCGTGTTGTGGGATTGGATGCGGCAGCCCTGCTTTCATTTCTTGTCTCTGTCTAGCTTGCTCCGGTTTTGTTACGTGATTAGCAGTTTTCCAGTTTTACTGATCTTTTCAAAAAAACCAGCTTTTGGTTTTGTTGACTTTCTATATTGATTTCATTTGTAATTTCATTGATTTATTCTCTAATCTGTCTTTTCTTCTGCTTTTTTCGTCATTTTGTTTTGTTTTGTTGTTGTTTTTTGAGATAGGGTCTCTCTGTAGCCCCAGCTGGCCTGGAACTCAATATGAAACCAGGCTGGCCTTGTCTCACAGGGATCTGCCTCCCAAGTGCTGGGATTAGAGGTGTGAACAACCCTGCCTGTCTCTTTCTAGTTTCTTAAGGAGAAGCTTAGGTTACTGATTTTAGAATTTTCTTCTTTTCTAAATATATGCATTTGATGCTATAAAAAGTGCTTTCAGCCAGGCTTGGTGGCGCATGCCTTTAATCCCAGTGCTCGGGAGGCAGAGGCAGGCAGATCTCTGTGAATGCGAGGCAAGCCTGTTCTACATAATGAGTTCCAGGATAGTTGGGGCTACAGGGGAGCCCCTTCCTCAAAAAGACAAAAAAAAAAAAAAAAGTACTTTCACTGTATTTAATGAACTTTGATAAGTTCTATTAAATTTTTTAAAATTTTATTTATTTATTTTTAATGTTATGTGTATGAATGTATTATCTGCATATATGTAAGTGCACCTATGTCATGCAAACCCAAGGAGGTCAGAAGAAGGCATTACATCCCTTGGAACTGGCGTTAAGGATGGTTATTAGCCGGCATGTGGGTGCTGGGAACCAAACTTGAGTCTTCTGCAAGAGTAGCCAGTTCCCTTCAGTGCTGAGCCATCTCTCCAGTCCTGAGTTCTATTTTTTTTTAACTTCAAAATATTTTTTAAATTTTCCTTCAGACTTTTTCTTTGATCTATGTAGCATTTAAAGTATGGCATTTAGTATTTGTGTATTTTGGGATTTTTAATGCCGTCTTTTTGTTACTGAGTCTAGTTTAATTCTATTGTAGTCCAAGAGCATACTTTGATTTCTGTTCCTTTACATTTAAGGTGTATTTCTGGCCCAGCATGTGGTCTGTCTTGGTGACTGTTCCATATGAGCTTGGAAAGGTTGCGGGTGGACTCTCCTGCTGGATGGGGCGATCCCTGTCTAGACTTCCATCGCTTCCAGGTAGTTAATGGTGCTATTAAGGCCAACCTGATTTTCTGCCTGCTAGATCTGTCCATTTGTGTGTGTGTGTGTGCGTGTGTGTGTGTGTGTGTGTGTGTGTGTGTGTGTGTGTTCATGTGTGTGCAGTGAGTGTGCAAGTACACATTTGTGTCTGCATACATGTATATGGAAGCCAGGGGACAGCCTCAGGTATCTCTCCTCAGGTGCTGGCCACCTTTTCTTGAAACACTGGTCTGAAATTTGCTTAGTAGACAACCTCTGGAATCCTGCTGTCTCCACTTTCCCAGTGTTGGGATTACAAGCACATGCACTCCCAGCTTTTTTATTTTTTCAGTTTTTTAAATTTAAATTTAAAAATATTTATGTATTTATTTTTGTTTTGTTTTGTTTTGTTTTGAGACAAGGTCTCGCTATATAGCTCCGGCTGGCCTGGAACTTACTATGTAGATCAGGCTAGCCTTGAACTCACAGAGATCTATTTCCCCTGCTTCCTGAGTACTGGGATTAAAGGTGTGTGCCACCATGCCCAGCCTTTGTGTGTGGGGAGGGCACGGGGGTGGAGGGTGGTTCTGGGGATTAAACTCAGATTGTCCTGCTTGTTCAGCAAGTACTTTGCTGAGCCATCTCCCTGGTCCCTAGATCTGTCCATTTCTGATACAGGGTTTGGAATCTCCAGCCATGATGGTGGTTCATCTGATTCTTCTCATGGTTCCGTCAGCTTTGACCCTGTGTTCTGATGCTATGTTGTTTGGCAGGCCAGCGTTTAGGATTGCTGCATCTTCTTTAGAAAATGGCTCCCTCATTGTATAATGGTCCGTTTATCTCTCTCAGTTTCTCTTGTTTTGAAATCTTTTTTTCCTGAAACCAATAGAACTACTACAGCTTTATGTTAATGACTGTTAGTGCATCTTTCTCTTATTTTTCAAAATCGTGGTAAAACGTACATATCAGAAAATAAACCACTTTAGCCATTTGAAAGAAAAGCATGGCTATCATTTCATTGCGCACTAGACTACACACTGGTTCTTTACTGTTCTGAAAGCTCTGAGAAATACTATTTTCAATTAGAGATGAAAATTTTTCTCAAGATCATATAATTAGTAAGGGCAGCATCAAGAAATAAAGTATCATCATGTGTGAGACCCTGGGTATCATCCAAAGTACCACAGACAAACAAGCCAGTAAATAATAAATATTGTCAGTTGCAAATTATTGACCCTATATACTATTGTTTTCTCTAATTTACCTATCAATGCACTTATTTATATTGCTATATGGCTAACCAAAATGCTTCTGTATATTTTATTGTGTATCATATCTATTACAGAATTTACCATTTAAACCATTTTAGGTACCAGGTTCAGTCGCATTAAATGTCCTCACTTTGTTGTCTTTTAAAAAATTATATTTGTATGTATGACTGTTGCCTGCATGTATATAAGTGCACCCATGTGTGCAATGCCTAGAGGCCAGAGGAGGGCGTTGGATCTCCTGGAACTGGAGTTACTGATGGTTGTTAGCTGCCATGTGGGTGCTGGGAATCCAACCTGGGTCTTCTGCAAGAGCAGCCAGTGCTCTTCACTGCTGAGCCATGTCTCCAGCCCCACATTGTTATCTTTTTGTCACCGCCTTCCAACACAAACATTTTTCACCTCCTCCAGCTGATGTGTTGTACCTATTTGACTGATTCCTCAGGCTCTCCTTCTTCCTGGCTCTGGTGCTCCTATTCTGCTTTCTCTATGAAGCTGCCTATTTGAGGCTCCTTGTATGAGAGGAAGCATGCAGCATCCATCCTTGGGACAGTCTTGTTTCACCTAGTGTAATATCTCTAAGGTTTATTGATACTGTGGTGTGTCGGGATTTCCTTCCTTTCTGAGGCTGAATTACATTTCCTTGTGCATTTTCGCTGCACTTTGTCTAGCTGTTTTCCTTTCAGTGGCATGAGGATTGCTTCTGCCTTTTGGCTATTGTGGACAATGCTGCTCTTCGTATTGGTATACAAGTACCCATTTTAGTTCCTGCTCTCAATTCTCTAGATTCGCCTAAGAGTGGAATTGTTGAATCATATGTTTAATCCTATGTTTTAACTTAAAAAATTTTATTATTTTTATTTTATGTGTATGAGTGTGTTACCTGCATGCATGTGAGTGCACCCGTGTCGTGCAATGCCACGGAGGTCAGAAGAAGGCTTCGGATTCCTCTGGAACTGGCGTTAAGGATGGTTCAGAGCCACCATGTGGGTGCTCGGAATCAAACCCAGTCAGTGCTCTTAACCGCTGAGCCATCTCTCCAGCCCCCTGTTTTAACTTTATTTTTTTAATTTATTTTTTATGTTTACTTTTTAAAATTTTATTTATCATTTTTATTTTAAGTGTATATGTGTATTGCCTGCATGTAGGTAAGTGCACCCGTGTCGTGCAATG